>NW_015554063.1:193649-208291 GCF_001515605.1 Sinocyclocheilus anshuiensis
TCGCTTTTCAGACCGATGAGCTTTGTAAAAATCTACGCGTTTCAGAAAGGCGGGGCATAGAGGAGAAACAATAATGTACAGTATGTGGAAAATAATGTGTTTTTTGAAACTTAAACCGCATAAACACATTTCATTACACCAAATACACAAAATAATGTTATTTTTAGCAACATCATATGACCCCTTTAAAAGAATGGTGAAATATAAAACCATTTATTTACAGTGTTTGTACTGTTGTTTCGGCTGTAGGGAGACCGAAACGATTATATCATTTGTGTTGCTTCATAAAAAAGGGCATTCATAGCAAGCTCATTGGATGAAATTTTCTGGCCGCAGCTCTGATTGGTGGAATTTTCTGCACTGCATCATGGGTAATGTAGTTCATCATGAATTCAGCTGTTTAACTACAATTATGTTCTTTGAATCTTCAGAATGTCGAGTTTTATAAATGTTTTATGAATGTTAAGGAAATATTAATTTTGATAATTTTGCAAACATTATTGGAACGTTACTTTTGAGTGTTCTCTGAACGTACTGAAATGAGTAGTAACATTTAAAAAATGTTAGATTAACATTTAACTAAATCATTTCAGAAACTATGATTCATGAATGTTGTATAATGTTTTTGTGCTGACATATTGAGAATATTCTTAAAGACCAGACAACTTTTAACAAACCTTCTATTAATGATACTGAAATAATGTTCATTACTTTGAGAGAACCTTGCAAAAACATCAGCCAAATTTCTGAGAACGTAAGCTGGATAACAACTTAGGAGCTCACAACAGCTCAGCCTTTAAAGGTTTATATGCTATGATTAAAAAAAATTCCCCATGGAGAAAATGAATGACATTTTTACTTCTGGAACCCGACTGTTGCAAAGAATGGTAAGTAACACATCTAATTAAAAGTGAACAGTGTACCTGTGACGGTAACCGAGGCGACAGTGAGCACAGTCAAAAGGGAGGAGACATGGATGGAGCCTGGCATACTCAGTGCAAACAGGTGACCCAAGCTCAGACTGACCATTGGGAGGAAGCGGGCGATTAGCGGGTACAGGCCAGAGTGGGAACAGGCTTCAGCCCATATGGCCAGAATGCACTGGATGCTCCCACAGACCGCCGGCACAAACAAACGCTCGCCCAGCCTCAGTGAAAAAGGCTTCAGGTGGATCAGACCCACGCCGTGCAAAGCTAGCAGTGCCAGGAGATTTAGAAACACCTGAAGGGAAGGAAGCAAAAGCCAGAGGAAGTTTAACAAGCCTAAAACACACTGGAGATTAAAACGTGATAAACAGTGCCATAAATGCCCAGAGTCATATACCGCTGACTTTTCATTATGTACCTAAGAAAACCACTTTCAGAGCATAGATAAACATAACAAATGATAACATGACATTTAAGCAGTAACGGCTGTATCACACTACTTTAAACAACATTTGACCATTTTTAGAATTATTATACATGCAGTTTTAAGACCACATTTAATACACTGAATATTTGTCACACTGCAATCCTACTGAACTGTGCAAGTGAACTGCAAAAAAGTTTGAATTTTTAAAAACTGTTAAACAATCACAGCATAATAAATCTACATTTTCTCTTATATATACAGTAGAGCAGGATCCAAACATCTGAGATTGGATTGAAAATCTGGGATTGAAAATAAAGTATTAAGATTTTGAAATGATGAATCTTTATAATGCAAAATGAGTAAGATTCTGTGCTGTTTCTAGGTCAATAGTGAAACAATTTGTGACACTGATCATGTGACTCTTTGTAGAGATGGTCACAAGCTCAAGATGCTCTTTGGATCATGTCAAATTATGCTTGTGGAGCTCATGCAGCTCACATGCTACTGTAATTAAAGCAAAAGAGGGATGACCTAAATGCTAAGACGTTCTGTACTTTTATTAAACTGATAGTTTTACTAGTATTCTCAGACTTTGACCCCACTGTAGATATACATTTTAATCTAAAATCTTCCATTTGTCAGCTGCTGACATCCCGTCTTCATTTTAAACATATAGCCCAGCCATAACATTCAAACACAAACAGTAAAAGGACTCCACCAGTTTAAAGCACTAGTCAAATGATCACATGTAACACACCTAATGATTCATCAGAGATTTGCCCAGTCTTGTGCTTTACACCCTACAAATAATCTATGTACACACTGAGAGATATGTAACGCTGATGATGATATGGTTTATATGCAAATTACTTGTGTAGGACTTTAAATAATGGTCCACTTGACATAATCCTGGCATAAAACACCTTGACATCTCATGTTTGAATGGAAAGTTTTCTACTGAATAACAGCTTGGCTGAAAGAAATCTAATCTTTTCAATTCAATTCAATCAGATGCTTTGAAACTTTATTTTATTGAGATTCTATTTATAGCATCATTTGGACATCATAATTTTTTATTAATATTCTGAATCATAATATTTTCATTTTAATTGTCAAAGTTTCAGAAATGTTGTTGTGTTTTTGTCATGTTTAGTATTGTTAATATGTCTATCTATATCATTTTTTTTCCAGTTTCAGTTATAGTTATTTTAGTATATCAAGTTTTAAATTAAAATGATACATCTTTTCTAGGCAACTAGCTGAAATAAAAAAAAATCTTTATTTATTCCAGTTTTATTGGTTTTAGTTAACTATAATAACCCTTTTTAACTTTAATTAATAATAATTGTATTAATTATTTTTCATTTTAAAAGATGAATATTTTTTAAATTTTAAACTGGCCAGAGCTTTCTGCACTGACCCCGAAGGGGATTAGTGATCATTAGTTATGTAAGGCAACTTTCAAATCTGCATGTTCAAGATCATAACTGATAAATAACTGATAAAGATGAAGCTGTGTGGGCAAAGTACCTGTATGAATGCAAGTGGCACCACATAAGGATAGTGATACTGGGGAATGAAGATCCTGCTTACAAAACTGTGTAGATTATCTGCCAGAGCATACACAATCACAGCCACCAGGGCCGCGATGCACAGCAGAAGTGGCACCAGAGGTTTACACACTTCATACACACAAGCTCTCAGAGCATGTGGCGTATGCATCTGCCACCATGCCGAACTGAAACACACATGGACAGACAGTAAATTGATTAAGCCTTAATAGACATTTTTACCCCTAAATCTAAGAATATCACATTAAAGATACTGAAGCAGTATGGTATAATCTCACAAGCATTGATGATAGAGAGATATTTTATGGCTACTATGCACAGCACATTAACAAACAAGTATTCACATTCACAAATTTTAACCAGGCTTTGTGCTCATTAAAGCTTTCAGTCACAAATAAATTTGTTCTTACCATCTGGACACCAGATTTTGCCAGGGGTCCATATTAGCGGTCCACCCACCCCAGGACCGGTGGAGTGGAATATTATTATTAATTTTGACCCCTTTACTGCATCAGGGTTTGGAGGACGGACGTAAAACTACCTGCACAAACACAAAATATCAAAAAAATCCAAAACAATTTCACCATCACTATTAGAAACAAAAGTCTTCTAATATAGATTTTAGAAAACTGTTATAAATAAATCAACAGCAGCATATAGGCTATCATGGAATACACTGACCATTATTTTTGCCCAATGTAATCTTCATTTCAACCATTAACACAAAAAACGTTGCCATATATCTTTTGTCCTGTAATTCAAATTAGTATTGTACGTAAAACACAGTCCAACATTTTTGTAAACGTTTTAACTTTTTACAGAAAACATGAAAAATAGAATAATAGAATTTAACATTTTAATTTTCAGATTATAATAACATTAGCCTCCTAAAAAAGTAAGCCCATTTGATAATTTAATTAAATGCATCTAAATAAATTAAAAAATACCAAAATAAATAATAAAACATACAGTACAACATACAGAAAATAAAAATAACGATAATATAGACCAACTCACATCTCTTGGCCAAGACCAAGCAGAAGTGGACTTTGATCTTATCTCACTCTGAGAGGAAAAAAATAAGAATTATTTGAACTAACTTCCGTCGACGAGAGGTTTTTTTTCACCCGTTTGTCTGGGGCCATTCAAATCTGTTTGTCCTGGATTTAGTCCTTCCGTTACCTCTCGTTTGAGTGCTTTGAGAGCATATATCTGTACCTGAGACAGACTCAGGGCAGAGGACAAGCGGAGTTAATAATTGAATACGTCACCTTGCAGCATGAAAGCTCATCACGTTGCTCGGTAAATATTTTCTTACCGACGACGCATTTATGTTGTTGTGCACCACACACACATTAAGCGTTTTAGGCGTAGTAAAATATATTGAGAAGTAGTAGAATACAGGCTACATCAAAATACTGTGGAACCTCCAATTTTAATAGTTTTACTCGTGCTGTTATTTACTTAAGATGATTAACTTCACGTTTCTTTATTGGATATATAATGAAGCGGTATCCTTACAAAACAGACAGAAGAAGGGCATATTTGTCAGCCAAAAATGTTCCATCTGATGCCATCTGTATATGACAATCACCCTCCCCCCACCTATAAACTTTATTGCTTTGATAACCAAACATTTGTAATGCCAACTACACAATGCACAAATGTATAGAAAAAAATAAGGATATGACATTTTAAAGGTCAGCTATGTACATAAAAGCAATTAGTTCATATATAGTAATGTAATTAATAATTAAAATGAATGTATACAAACCATATATTCAACACAATTTGTTCTAGTACACATTATGACAAAACTGCACCATTCATTTCGACTATGTATTCACTGTATAAATTGTCCAAAACTGAGACATGACTACACAGACAGCATTTGTGTATAAAGGAGATTTTTATTAAGGTCGATAAAGGCATCTCAGCAGACAGAAAGTGGCCAATTTAATTTGGATGTGCTGTCCTACCTTCATACTAAGAGTGATTAAACTTGAGTGACTCACCTTAACCATCATTCACAGGACGCTGTTACGGTCTGTTTTGGGTAATTACAAGTATAGGGATCATTTTATGTTATGCTTGAAAGTGAATATGGCTTCCAATTAGATAAAATTAATACATTACAACATAGACAGTGTAAATAAAACATCCATTAGGCCCATGATTAATTACTAATAATAAGACAAACATTTCTGTCTGAATATGTGTGTGCACACATGAGAGTATTTTTGTGGCTAGCAGCTGGATCCACAGAATAAATGGAGAAATGTACTGAGGGCAAACAAGCACATTATATCCATGACAGGTGGGTGAGAATCATAGAACAGACAGTCAATGCAATATCACCATGGCAACCCAGCACTTATTAATCAGGTCAAATATCAGTAAGAACATACCGATATGGTGACATCATAGTACTGTGGAATGGCGCAGTGACGGTGGGTCAATAAATGAAAGGACGTTCCCCCCTAAAGTCATTATTTACCCTTATGTCATTCCAAATATTCTAGAAAACCCCCTTTTTTCATTCTATTTGGGCTGTATGTGTGTGTTTTTTAGCTAGCATATACACTACCCATTAGAAGTTTGGGATAATTAAGAATTGTAATGTTTTTGTAAAGAAACATCTAATGCTCACCAAGGCTACATTTATTTGATAAAAAAACAGTAAAATATTATTACAATTTAAAAGGAACTGTTCACTATATTAAAAATGTCATTTATGATTTAGTGCTCAATTATTATCAATTAATATTAGTGTTTAAATATTAATAATGGTGCTCATTATAATCAATGTTGAAACGGTTTTCTGCTGCTTAAATTCAGCTTTGCCATCACAGGAATTGCATTTTATCTTTTAATTAATATTTTAAAATATATTAAAATAGAAAACAAATTGTTATAATATTCTACAATTTTACTGTTTTCACTACATTTTTGATCAAATAAATGCAGCCTTGGGGATGAAAACTTCATAATTATAAAAAAATATACTTAAAAATTTTAAATATTACTAAAAATCATAATTATTCCAATAGTGTATTCCAGTAGTGTATTAAAGAATATTTTCCCCATAAAAAATAGCAGTATACAGGTTGGGTTTGATTAGGGTGCATGATAAATAAACTATTTGTATTATATAAAAAATATATATGCATTTTGTTATTTGACTTTCATTCAGAAGTGGCTTCGTGTGACACTCTGACCTGTCATGGCCAGCTCACCCCTGCTCATGTAGAGCACTTCACAGTCCCGCATTACCCCGGCAACCCACTAAAATAAGGACCTGACAAAGAGGGAGGGAAAGAGTAGAATGGAAGGGAAAAAACAAAAAAACAGTTGTTTTTTACACAGTGACATGCGGAGAACGATTTAACAACCACAAGGATGTAAAATTCTACGTACATTCCAGTTCTTTTGGTAGATTTTGGATGTATTGGAGCAGAGGAATGCTGTAGGCAGTGTGTATTTTGCATGGCGTTGGTTTGAGTGTGTGTATCAGGATGGTTGCATTCTCTCTCTTACCTTTTGGCCCATAGAAGAGAGAGAGAGAGAGAGAGAGAGAGAGAGAGCTTCGGTCCCGAATGACTCCCATCCAAAACCATGGGCATTGTGGTGTCCAGGTGAGTACATCTGATAACATTATTATTATTTTCTTTCTGATAGTATTATTTGTTCACAAAATAACAAAGCAGACGTTGACAAGGAATTGTGAAAATAATAAATGTCAATACTTCACCTGATGTGCCTCTAAAGTGCACCACTTGTCCTCTGGTGGTTGATAGGATCTGTGTGTAACTGCTGATTACATTAGCTAGAATATAGAGTGTTTACACATCAATTGCTAGAATTCTCTCCCCTCCCCCCTTCGCCCTCTCCTCGCAGAGCTGATAAATGTCGTTTGGTTCGCTCCACTGGCTCGCGGGGCTCTCTGCAGGTTCAGAACAGCGCCCCCTGTAGGGAGATGAATGGAACAGTCAAACTTTCTCAAATCAACGTCATTGAATCCTCTCAGAACAACACTGAAGGTAGGTCAACATACCTAAAGAATAAAGACGCTGCAAAATTAATCACTGCGTGTGTGTGTGAGATCAATGAGATACATTTTTTAATAAAAGACTGGTTGAAATATCAAACATGGACTCATATAATATATCATAAATAAAAATTATTTTCTAAAAATAAATAAAGAAATAAAATGCCTACGTTTTTAATTGTACATTGATTTGCTGTAGAAACTGTCTGTGATAAATCTTAAAATAACTTTGTGTGTGTGTGTTGTCTTGTGTTTTTGTGTGAAAGAGCTTCTGATTCCTGCACTTCCAGAAAAAGCAAATATAGAAAGAGGTTATGTGACACCACAGCAAGTATACAACCTCCTGAATGCTGAAGCGGGCCAACCTTCACTGCATGATCCCTATTATATACTGATACTGGACTGCCGCTCTGCAGAGAGGTAACAGTGATACACATAAATACATACATATACATTATAGATATGTACATTCAGTGAAAGGATCATGAATGGTTCTGGCTTTTAAGTTTAATGGTAACTAACTTGTGTGTGTGTGTGTGTATACATGTGCAGATATAAGCAGAGTCACCTGGTCACAGCCCGTGCCAGTGTGACGGTGATGCATCCAGAACTGGGCTGTTTGATAAGCTGTGTTCAGCTGCAGGAGTTTTCTATAATACTGCTATACGCTGAAGAAGGCCAAAGTCCAGGTATAACATTTTTATAATATAAATAAAATAAAACCTAATTAAAATGATTAATAATAATAATATAGCTAAATCATACATTTTATAAATG
The DNA here is from genome assembly GCF_001515605.1 of Sinocyclocheilus anshuiensis. NCBI lineage: Eukaryota > Metazoa > Chordata > Actinopteri > Cypriniformes > Cyprinidae > Sinocyclocheilus > Sinocyclocheilus anshuiensis. The sequence continues at coordinate 201,399 of NW_015554063.1, forward strand.
ATGTTATACATTTATAAATTAACATAAATGTATTATTAATGAATATACTTTATATTATGTTGAATAAATGCCAATAAGTTTGATAATAATATGTGACCTTGGACCACAAAACCAGTCATAAGGGTCAATTTTTTTTTTTAATTGAGATTTATACAAATAAATAAGCTTTTCATTGATGTTTGGTTTGTTAGGATAGGATAGGATATTTGGCCGAGATACAACTATTTGAAAATCTGGAATCTGAGGTTGCAAAAAATCTAAATATTGAGAAAATCACCTTTAAATTTGTCAAATGAAATTCTAAGCAATGCATATTACTAATCAAAAATTAGGTTTTGATATATTTATGGTAGGACATTTACAAAATATCTTCATGGAATGTGATCTTTACTTAATATCCTAATGATTTTTGGCATAAAAGAAAAATCGATAATTTTGACCCATACAATGTGTTTTTGGATATCGCTACAAATATACCTGTGCTACATATGACTGGTTTTGTGGTCCAGGGTCACATATAAAAAAGTTATTGTTATTATTTAAAAGGTTATACATTATATTCATAATAATACCTTAATATTAACTGATAAATATACTTAACGTATAACATAACCTCATAATTTATTGAAATGTTTTATTTAGCTATATTAATATTATTATTATTATGTTTAAATGTGTTATTTACGTTATGTGACATTATACCTTTATAAATTAATATAAAAAGTATTATTTATAAATACAATTATATTATGTTGAATAAATGACAAGTTTAATAGGTAACACTTTGTTTTGATAGTGCACATGATAGACATTTTACTAAATATAAGTAACTTTGTGAGCATAATAATAATAATTTAAACAACAAGTTATGGTTATTTTTTAAAAGATGATAAATTATATTTATAAATAATACTCTTGTTTTAATTGATAAATATATAACATAACCTTATGATTTATAAAATGTATTATTTAACTATTATTACGTTAATTGGGCAGTTTTATTAGACTTTAATAATAATAATAATAATAATAACTTTGTGTAAAACAATGCAAATTATACAAATATTATGATAAATATATTAAAATAATAATGTATAAATATGGCTGTATATGTGGCTTTGTGCTCTAGTTGGCAGTCAGGAGGCACGCGCTGACTCTCCTACTCTCCAGCACTGTTTCTTCCAGCTGAGTGCTTTGGGAATGGACCCTGTAATCCTCCAGGGGGGCTATTCTGCTTTTCACTCTCTCTATCCCTTTCTGTGCACCCCTCGCATGGTCCTACTGGAGTCAGAGCGTCGCTCCCTCACCATCTATCCCTCTGAAATCCTGGAGGGGGCGCTATACCAGGGCTCTGCCTCGCAGGCACATGACTACCGTATCATCAAAAACCTCCACATCACACATGTGGTCAATGCCACAGCTGAAATCTCAGATGCCTTCCCGAGTGTTTTACGTTATCTTCGGCTACGGCTTAGTGATGACGCACAGCAGGATCTTCGGCAGGCCCTTCCAGAAGCTTCTCAGTTCATTGCTGAGGCTTTTGCGGGGGGCACCGGGGGCACCAGGCGGCCGGGTGTTGGTGCACTGCAGCCTTGGACGGAGTCGTAGCTCGGTGCTGACGTTGGGATTCCTGATGGAGCATCGCCGTTGGTCTTTGCTACATGCTTTTCGTTGGCTGAAGGAAAGACGAGCTTGCGCTGCCCCGAATGCTGGGTTTCTTCGGCAGCTCTCTGACTACGAGGAACTGCTGTTTGGTCAACGGCTCACCCCACTGGATGACATCCGTCTCTGAGAAATACTGAAGGAAAATACAGTGACATGAAATGAAGGAATCCTCTTCACAGACTTATAGAGTTGGTTGTGTTGATCTTGGTTAATAATAAGAATTTGACAGACTGAAGAAAAACTTTGTTTGTCATATGATGACTTAAACACAAACATCCATTAATCTAACACAAATGGAAGTTTGTGGATGGCCTTATCCACAAAAAAGAATAATAGAATGTATTAGGAAATATTAGAGAATACATTTAATACATCATAAGCCAAAGAAAGACAAATATCATTCTAATATTTCATATGTGCTCAAAACTAGCAAGATGAACATTCAGGTAGGATGAAGGGGGAACAATCTGAAAAGTCATTGTTTTTGATGTGATTTTACTGTTTAAACAGGTACAAAACAGTTGCTACATATGACTGGTTTTGTGGTCCAGGGTCACATATAAAAAAGTTATTGTTATTATTTAAAAGGTTATACATTATATTCATAATAATACCTTAATATTAACTGATAAATATACTTAACGTATAACATAACCTCATAATTTATTGAAATGTTTTATTTAGCTATATTAATATTATTATTATTATGTTTAAATGTGTTATTTACGTTATGTGACATTATACCTTTATAAATTAATATAAAAAGTATTATTTATAAATACAATTATATTATGTTGAATAAATGACAAGTTTAATAGGTAACACTTTGTTTTGATAGTGCACATGATAGACATTTTACTAAATATAAGTAACTTTGTGAGCATAATAATAATAATTTAAACAACAAGTTATGGTTATTTTTTAAAAGATGATAAATTATATTTATAAATAATACTCTTGTTTTAATTGATAAATATATAACATAACCTTATGATTTATAAAATGTATTATTTAACTATTATTACGTTAATTGGGCAGTTTTATTAGACTTTAATAATAATAATAATAATAATAACTTTGTGTAAAACAATGCAAATTATACAAATATTATGATAAATATATTAAAATAATAATGTATAAATATGGCTGTATATGTGGCTTTGTGCTCTAGTTGGCAGTCAGGAGGCACGCGCTGACTCTCCTACTCTCCAGCACTGTTTCTTCCAGCTGAGTGCTTTGGGAATGGACCCTGTAATCCTCCAGGGGGGCTATTCTGCTTTTCACTCTCTCTATCCCTTTCTGTGCACCCCTCGCATGGTCCTACTGGAGTCAGAGCGTCGCTCCCTCACCATCTATCCCTCTGAAATCCTGGAGGGGGCGCTATACCAGGGCTCTGCCTCGCAGGCACATGACTACCGTATCATCAAAAACCTCCACATCACACATGTGGTCAATGCCACAGCTGAAATCTCAGATGCCTTCCCGAGTGTTTTACGTTATCTTCGGCTACGGCTTAGTGATGACGCACAGCAGGATCTTCGGCAGGCCCTTCCAGAAGCTTCTCGGTTCATTGCTGAGGCTTTGCGGGGGGCACCGGGGGCACCAGGCGGCCGGGTGTTGGTGCACTGCAGCCTTGGACGGAGTCGTAGCTCGGTGCTGACGTTGGGATTCCTGATGGAGCATCGCCGTTGGTCTTTGCTACATGCTTTTCGTTGGCTGAAGGAAAGACGAGCTTGCGCTGCCCCGAATGCTGGGTTTCTTCGGCAGCTCTCTGACTACGAGGAACTGCTGTTTGGTCAACGGCTCACCCCACTGGATGACATCCGTCTCTGAGAAATACTGAAGGAAAATACAGTGACATGAAATGAAGGAATCCTCTTCACAGACTTATAGAGTTGGTTGTGTTGATCTTGGTTAATAATAAGAATTTGACAGACTGAAGAAAAACTTTGTTTGTCATATGATGACTTAAACACAAACATCCATTAATCTAACACAAATGGAAGTTTGTGGATGGCCTTATCCACAAAAAAGAATAATAGAATGTATTAGGAAATATTAGAGAATACATTTAATACATCATAAGCCAAAGAAAGACAAATATCATTCTAATATTTCATATGTGCTCAAAACTAGCAAGATGAACATTCAGGTAGGATGAAGGGGGAACAATCTGAAAAGTCATTGTTTTTGATGTGATTTTACTGTTTAAACAGGTACAAAACAGTGAATGGTAATTACAACATTTAAAAAAAAAAGTTTTATCTTTGCATTTTATTTTTCTTTTAGGATGTGCGTTGGACTGAAGGATTAAAGGTGAAAAATTTATTTGTGTCTAGTTTAGGTTTAGTTTGTAATAATATAAATGTTTTGTTTTTGAGATTCTTCCAATATAGGAGAGAGATCTATTGACCAAAAAAGGCAATAAAGTCAGTAAAAAAACAAGTTTGAATCACTGGAGTAAATACAAACGGCACAGAACATACACAGCTGCAGACTGAAGTGTTTGACCTTTTTCTGCCCTTAATGATTTACACTGAGGACTGGGAAGAAGAAAAAGTTTGGTCTTACAGGAATGTGCCAAATTCATTTTAGTAGTAGAGTCAGATGTTTGCCTAGTGTTGGAATGACAGGAGTATTACAAGAAATCATAATTGATTTTTTTTTAAATACTAATAAAAAACATTGAAGACAACTCTCAAAGGATTGTGCTAAAACATGTTAAAACATGCTAAAAAAAATATTTTTATTTTGTAAATGAGCATATTTTCTTTAAATTATTTTGAAATGCTCAATATTTTTACATCAGTTATGCACAGAGTGCAATAAACTGTCTTTATAACACAAATGCGTGCCACTGTGTCTCTATTGTGCTATGGTTTCACAAACATACAAACATTCTTCAAGCTATGTGACAAACGTTTGCCTCTTTTATAGCTCAGTGTTAATTTGGAAAGCAAAGGTTGCAGTCAGAATTGAAACCAGCAGGAGTAACTTATATATAAGGTTCATTTAAGGTCTCATTTTGATTTATAACTATATATTATAAGTATACTTATAATATATAGTTATAAATCAAAATGAGAGGAAGCAACAGAGAACATTTTGAGTGTTAGAGTGCAGAGTGTTAGAAAAGAAAGAGAGAAAGAAACTTCCACTTCTTTTTTGCACAGAAAAAAAAAATCCACCAGGAAGAAAACAACAACAACAGAGACTTCTCTTTTCAGTGCATACTCATTATGCAACAGCTACGAAATACACAAGATAACATTCAATTCAACCTTGATTGACACATTATGGCATGGTTTTTAAGGCATGGTTTAACAGTTTACCCACAAATGGCAATTTTCTGAAAATGTACTCACCTTTAGGCCATCCAAGATGTAGATGAGTTTATTTCTTCATCAAAACAGATTTGGAAAAAGCATCGCATCACATGCTTACTTGATCCTCTGCAGTGAATAGGTGCTGTCAGAATGAGAAATAAAAACACAATTCACAAGTAATGTAAGTAATCCACAAGCTGAGTTCTCTATCCATAATATTGTTTTTGGGTGAACTTTTTCTTTAATGAAGGATGCCTAATGGATTATACAAAAAAAAAAAATATATATATATATGTTGGATGTTTTTATTACATACAGTGTGAGTATAAACTGCTAAATATGTATGCAAACACTGTAGAACAAATTCACACAGCTGTATGATGTATCAAGTACCACATCATAAGGATGAGCCCAATGGAATGAGATGTAGGAACTGTACTATGCGCATGCGCAGTTCGAAATTCCACCTGGTTCCATGAGTTTGGGAGAGTGTGTGACACTCTGCACGTAGCGCAGCGGAACCCCCCGCCACCAGATTGCGAGGAGAAGAGCGGTGCAACCTCTCGGATAAAGCCCAGCTTCACACCAGAGGCATCGTAAACACAGAAGAGTTCTCCATCCATGCTGAGCTCCTCATTAGCGGCACCAGAGCGACATCTGGATCGATTCACTGATTCTCTGCGCGGCGACGGCCTGAAAGGTACGAGGATATTTACTTTACAACCTCTCTCAGGAAGTTTAGCTTGTTTAATTTTGGTTCATTGTTAAAATATTTATTATTGCAATGACCTTTTTATCGGTAGAGCAAATGTAATGTGATACATCATACCAATAATACAAAAATAATTCCTTCCTTTGATATTAAAAACTCTGAAACCTGAAAGAGTTGAGAAACCCTTTTGGTTGAGAAAATGTGGTGCACGTGCAGGAGTTTATCTTGCACTCATTCTTTACTGTACACAATAATATAGTCACAATGATACATCTGAGTGTTCAATGAGTCAATCTTTAGGAAAAAATAAGTTTCAAGCTCATTAAGCGAGATGTCAGACTTAGGATCTAATTTTTCATATAGCCTATGATAAACTTTTCAAGTTTTTATTTTTGTTGTTATGAAGAATATGTATGTGGTCTAAAGTGAATTTGGATAAGGCAAACGAACTTTACATTATTTGCAGCATTATATTTTGAGAAATAGCCTAATGTTGCAAAAATGTTGTTTCTCTGCGCGTGTTTCATTGATTGACTGATGCAGTGAGTAGAGTATTCAGTGTTTAATAAAAACGATGGAGTCTCATTTGTCCTGCTACAAAGATTGTCATATCTTTTCCTTTGGCATCTGTTATCTGTGAACTTATAGAAGAGTTTGCAGTCCGGTTATAACTCATCTCGAGTTTTGGAGGGGGCGGGGCGAAGACGTGGCAGTTCTGTGGCTCTGCACCCAATGAACTGCGGGCGGCATCCATGATGGACCCTCACACTAGGGTCTTTCCTGTAATTATGCAGGACCTTTTCAACTGCTCTAATTTGTAAGAAATTAATATACCACTGCTGTAACCTAAGTAAATATTTCTATAAGTGGATGCTAGACATATGGGCAAAACTGTAACAGGGTGTCTAAAAGGATGGTAATGAAAAACTAAAGTTAGCCATTGAGGACTGATAGTGTCAACTCATTTTGATATTGTTTTGATATCATGACAGTTTATTAAATGTACTGATGACATTTGTGATTGTCATTTCAACCTGGCTTTTCGTTAAAAGAATATTACAAAAGATTAACAGGATAGTGATATTAAGGGACACAGAAAAAAATAAAGAATTTATTATCAACAATATCCTTAAGAAATGAATAGAATTTTGAAATCAGAAAAGTGGCTAGCTAACGGCAATACAGAATTA
>NW_015554063.1:208368-218075 GCF_001515605.1 Sinocyclocheilus anshuiensis
TATATTACATTTAGGTTTATGCAGGTTTAGAGGAGATTTTTCTTGGAAGTAATTCTGCCTTGATGTCTTTGAAGGATAAAAAGTTGACGATGTTCTAATGCTAGATGTAACTTTGAAAGTCAGTTATTTTATTTAAGACTTTAATGTAGATCTTTATGATAAAGCCAGTTCTCTATGTTGAGGCTTGCAAGTTCACGTGTTACATTGTATCCTTCATGATGACCTTATACCATTCATCTTATTCTGACATGTGGCATTAAGAGTAGTTCATACAAGATGCCTGCTCATTCAGACGGGTTCCTCCTGCGGAGCACATGAGCAAGCACAGCAGAGCAGGTCCTGTGAGTTTTTGATTTTTGGCCCTTAAGGGCATTACTTTTGCATATCTCATGTGTCAGATGCTTTTCGCATACCATGTCACATCTGCAAAATATTAAACTCAGATGTGCATTTAAGATGCAACAGTTGTAACTAATAATACAAGGGATGCTTATGATTGTGTGTGTAACAGCTTTGTGTGGATCTCACAGTGTGTGTCAGTAAATTTGTCAGGATGTTTGCCCTCTGGATTCCACCTTTGTGCCAAAATTCTGATCCAGCAGTGACCACTCTGTGGCCATGTGTATCCAAATGGGTGTGCACTGGGGGTTATTGCAACCAAAACCACATTTTTCAATGTATTTTCAGTGTGTTAGTTGGTTTAGTAATGCATTTTCCTTGCTCTGAGAGTTGGCTGTAGTACCTGATTGTGTTAACGCCTCAAAAGGCAGAACAAATTAATTCTTACGACATCATCAGGAAGATCTTGTGCATTGCATTGTGTTAGATGTATGACCGTCTCTGTTTCTTTCAGGATGGGTTTGTGTTGGTTCCTGTTGAGTTTCCTCTTCCATTCTCTGTACGCCCGCAATGACTTCTTCACTTCTATAGGTGAGTTGATCTTCCATTGTTTTTTTCTGTATCCATTCCTTAGGCTATACATCCTGCCAAACATATGAAACTTGCAGGAAGTGCTTGTGACTCAAGGGTCATTCAAAAGTAGCAGCTATTGTTTTTTTGTTTTTTTTGCAAGATATATATATATCAAGCAAATTTCAGAAAAAATGTGTTAACATCTGACAGGGTTAAATTTGTCATTGAAGCTTTGTACAGTATTTAGTCTTCTGACAACCTTTGTTTAGTAGATTAGAGGAAGTCTGAGGTGTTTCAGATTTGTGAAGTTTCACTTTTTGACTTGTAGGTCAGATGACAGACCTGCTGTACACAGAGAAGGACCTGGTGACATCACTGAAAGAATACATCAGACAGGAGGAGAACAGACTAGAGCAGGTCAAAAAGTGAGTAAATGTTCACATGTTCAACATGTCTGCCTGCTTGGGGAGTTGAGATTCACAAATAACTAAACAGCTGGTGAATATTGTGCTTCGTTTCCTGCATCAGATGGGCAGACAAACTGGACTCACTGACAAACACAGCCACGCAGGACCCTGAGGGATTCCTGGGGCACCCGGTCAATGCCTTCAAGCTGGTGAAAAGACTCAACAGTGAGTGGGGTGATCTGGAGAGCCTGGTGCTGAAAGACACCACCAACGGTTAGTGACATTCAAAGTCTGACATAGTAATTAGTGATGGGCAGAATGACTTTATACATCTCTTTAAAAAGATATTTATTTATATATAACATTATATATAGCTACTGATTTCTTACTGTCACAAGTGTTACATAATGTGAAGCTATTCATGTATTGGTGTTTGATGTTTTATGATATTCACTACCCTTTAAATGTTTGTGGTTGGTACTATTTTTGTTTAATGTTTTGCAAGAAGTACAAGGAAAAGAGTTAGGTTTAGTATTATTGCAAATTAAAATAGTGATGGAAAAGCTGAATTTTCAGCAGCCATTACTCCAGTCTTCATCGACATTTTTCTGATTTTTAATAAGTGATGTAATTGATAATACAATGATAATTGATAATGATTAATATTATATTTTAATATACTGATTCAGAGCTTTAGAAAAAATTCTTACTGTTGAAAACAATCGTGCTGCTTAATATTTTCGTGGAAACTATTATTAGTTTTTAATTAAGATTCATTTATTTGAAATTGAAATGTTTTATAACATTATAAATGTCTTTAATGCCACTTTTGATCAATTTAATGTCCTTGCTGAATAAAAATGTGAATTTCTGCCAAAAAAATCTCATTGACCCCAAACCTTTAAATGGTACTGTACGATATTCATACAGGCCACTGCACTGCTAGTAATTGCATTATTTGCTTAAATTTGTCTGTATGTGTTATAAACCTCTTAATCTTCTGTAATCTTGTAATCCTCAATGTCAGGCCTCTCTTCTCTGTTTGTTCTCTTTTGTAGGGTTTATCTCTAATCTAACCATGCAGAGACAGTTTTTCCCAACAGAAGAGGACCAGACAGGAGCAGCCAAAGCTTTGCTTAGATTACAGGACACATACCAGCTGTCTGCCAACACCATCTCTAATGGAGACTTGCCTGGTGAGCAATTGTACATGTCTGTGTGTTTATGCATTCCAGACTGTGCATATCTTCATCAAGTACATTGCGTTACCACGGTCTGCGTGAACCCTATGAGAAGCATCATGCTGTGTCTGTGATATGTTGCATATATATTTCTTTGAAGATTCTTTGTCATTTCCATAAGATAGTGATAAAACTAGTGCCATTTCAAAAAAGAAAAAATGAAAGCACCAGTTATGATCTGGAAGTAATGTGTGTTTCAAATATGTCTGCATAGTTGGTTATTTAGGAAACTAACCCTTGTTGTAGTATAATGGTTGTCCTATGGGACAGCAGAAAAATAGATATCTTAAAATTAAAATAACATCATAATCATATTCGTTTCATGATATCTAGAACAACGCAGGTCAATATATGACATTTAATTATTGAGACCATTTGTCTTTGTGTCTTTTTACTGGTGTGACCTCAGGTGTTGTGCACAAGAGCCGGATGACAGTGGCCGACTGCTTTGAGCTGGGGAAGATTGCTTACTCTGAGGCAGATTACTATCACACAGAGCTCTGGATGGCTCAGGCCCTCACACAGCTGGATGAAGGCGAGGAATCCACCATAGAAAAGGTCACAGTCATGGACTACCTGAATTATGCCATCTACCAGCAGGGGGAACTAGAGCGAGCCCTGGAGCTCACCAAGAGGATGCTGAAACTGGGTAAAAAAAATCTAACTAATAATTTAATTACATTTGTTCTTTTAATATTATTTATATACTTCATAAAATGTATTAACATGTTTAAAATAATTAAATATTTTTATTTTATATTTTTTGTTTTTATTAAGATTTTAGTTTTAATACTTTTGTTATGTGCTTTTGCCATTTTTTTAATTAGTTTTTTACATTAATTTTTATTTCCGTTTTCATTTTAGTAATTTTTGTACTTAAACTTCTTTATTTCAGTTAGTTGCCAAGGCAGCATTCTTATTTTCATTTTTTAGTTTAAGTTTTCCATTTAATATTTATATTTGATTGTATTTATTTATTTTATTTCATATTTATTTAATGAAAATGATTTTTCATAGTTAACAATAACAGCACTGGGCAAATGTAGTCTTCAGAAAATCTTAAAATGAATATCGTTTCATATTATACATTATTGTAATGCTGTGATGTCTATTGTATTTAAAATGTAGCATTTTAAACTAATTTAAAATGAGTTTTATTTTTTAATGCTTATTTTTTGTTTAGTTTAATTATTATTGGCTTTTAGGGAACAGACAGAATTTTTGTATATATCTTTTTGATTTTTAGTTTATTTTGAGTAGATAGGACCTGTGCCTTTACCTATATAGAAAATAACCTTGCATGGGGTGTTGATGACTGTAACTTTAATTAGAACTTTAATTAGAATGAATGAATGATTGGAATGACATATATGGGTTTGTAAGGACAGCGGTAGAAACAATGAACATACACGACATGGAAATGATGACTGATGGCACTAAAATATGTTTTTCCTAACTTGTTTGTGTGTGTGAATCTCAGACCCGAATCACCAGAGGGCCAATGGGAACCTAAAGTACTTTGAGTTCCAGCTGGAGAAGCAGAGAAAGGCAGAGGCCGAGAAGAAGGAACAGGACGATAAAAAAAGAGAAAAGAAAGTGCTGGACAAACGTGACGCTCAGAGGAAACGGTCCAAAGACCCTCTGCCAGAGAGGAAGAAATATGAAATGCTGTGCCGAGGAGAGGGAGTCAAACTGGTGAGCAGAAGATTTTAAACATTTATTCTATTTTATTTATTTATTTGACATGTTTTACATTTTCTCTCATTCTTTTACTTGCTTTATTTGCAGACACCCCGCAGACAGAGCCGACTGTTTTGCCGTTACTTTGACAACAACCGTAACCCGTGGTTGCGTTTGGCTCCGGTAAAGCAGGAAGATGAATGGGACCGCCCACGTATTGTCCGTTATCATGACATCATCTCTGACAGTGAGATCAAGACAGTGAAGGAGTTGGCAAAACCCAGAGTGAGTGGTGCTTTCTGAAGTTATGCTGTGGTTTGCAGAGTGTTTTTTTTTTTTTTTGTATAAAAAATGTAAACAAATAATGACATTTTCAATAAATTATAAATATATATTTTATTATACATGTTTGATTATAAATTTTCCAGACAGTGTCTTATATATGTGAGCAACAACAGCGTAAAATCCTTTTTAGGGTTTTAGGGTTTAGGTTTTTTGTAAATATGACTGAGGGTTGGAAGTGGTGTGCAGGAGCCTGTGTGTAATTCTTATCTGGCTCCTCAGCTCCGTAGGGCTACTATATCCAATCCCATCACGGGCGTGCTTGAGACCGCCCCGTACAGGATCAGTAAGAGGTAAGGCAATCAGTGTGCGAGTCTAGAACACCGGCAACAAAACGAACCCTATCCGACCCGTAGAATCTGAGAACTCCTTAGCAGAAACGATGCAAAACATAGTAAATCCGAAATCACAATTGTTCAATTAATTGCTATTTAAATTGGCATTAGATAACTAAAAATAATATGTTTAAATTATAAATAATTAAAATGATATTTTATTTTCTTCCAAAAAGTTTTGTTTAATAGCATACTGAAATCTAGAATCTAAAATGTCATATCATGTTGACAGGAACTAGCTGAGACTTTAACTAATACACACTAGATATTGCGTTCATGCTGAGGAGTTGTCCACCCTTCTTTGCTGTCTTTTGTCACATGGTGCTGGATAAAAGAAAGAAAGAAAGAGTAAGAAATGCTCTACTTTGTTACTTTTTCTTGCAGTAGTCATCATGTTGTCTGTGCGGAGTGCTTGGACTGGGACATAGTGATTTGAAATTACAATTTGAAAGTTTAGGATTAGTAATTTATATATTAATGTATGCTAATAACTTTGACTTGAGGGGTCAAAATTATTGAAACTTTTGCATCGCTGCTAGGGCTGCACAATTAATCGAATTTCTAATCGCGATTACAATTATGGATGCCACAATTACGTAATCGTTCAAAGCAGCAATTAAATGTTCAAAGTCCACTTATGTTATTCTGCGTGCTTAAGATGCTTTTTTTTTCTTTCTACATGTTATCTTAAGGTTTTTTCCCATTGCTTTAATTTTAGTTTTAGTATAACATTATAATACCATTCATATTTGTACTTTTTATAATTTAAAGAAGAAACCAATCCGATGTATAGTTGACATTTGAGGCTTAATACTATAGAAATGCACAAATTTTTTTCAGTTAGAGTGTTTTCAGCTGGTTTATTTTCATATAAAAATACAGCATGCAGTTGCATCAAACAATGGTATAAACATCATTCAATGTAAATTGTGATAATTAACATTATAATACCATTCATATTTGTACTTTTTATAATTTAAAGAAGAAACCAATCCGATGTATAGTTGACATTTGAGGCTTAATACTATAGAAATGCACAAATTTTTTTCAGTTAGAGTGTTTTCAGCTGGTTTATTTTCATATAAAAATACAGCATGCAGTTGCATCAAACAATGGTATAAACATCATTCAATGTCAATTGTGATAATCGTAATTAATAATCGCAATTACAATTTCAAGGGAATAATCGATAATTATGATTTTTGTCATAATCCTGCAGCCCTAATCGCTGCTGGTGTACAGTTCTGTCCCTGTTCTTTACATGGCTTCAGTTCAGAAAATGACACTAAAGTGACCTCTCTCCCTTTCTCTGTCTCTCTCCTTTTCTCTTGTCTTCCTTTTTTTATTTGCACTTCCTTTGTCCATGTTTTTGTATGTTCTTGTTCCTCTTCCAACCTTTGCTCTCTCTCTCCTCTTTGCTTTGTGTAATGGTGAATAGCTAAAGCGAGCCACTGTGCACGATCCCAATACGGGAAAACTGACCACTGCCCATTACAGAGTCTCCAAGAGGTAAGGGATCAAAAGGTCAAACCATCCTATCCAAAATCATCATCATCTGATCATCATCTCTAGAGAGCCCCCTTTGAAATGTAGATTCACAGCGTGTTCTGATACTGGATTAAGCCCAAAAATCCAACCTTTACTTGGCTATAAATTAGCCATAGAAAGTTTCACAGGCAACAGTTGTTGGAGTCTCTCTTCTACTATAGTGCCCTTAATATTTTGACTATCTGAAATATTTGAGAATTGTTAAATAAATAATTGTGCACGCACACGTACAGAACAGTGCCTTGAGTTTCCACATGACAAGCCGTTTGAGTCTGTGGACGTAAATATCTTTTTTAATAGAGCTATACATAGTTCTGTTGTCTCACTCACATTTCCACCCACACCAGAGTGGTTTAACGTATCCTAGTTATTATGAGTGTTTGAGAACACACGTCTCTGCATGGGCAGACTGGGTGGAGTCGCTGGAATACTCGAGGATTCCTTTCACACCAAAAGCTATGAATGTGTCGGATTGTGAGCTTAAGACCACTAACGCTCTGTAGAGGGAATGCATATATTAAAATAAATGATATATACACTACCGTTAAAAAGTTTGGGTTAGTAAGAGTCTTTTGAAAAAAAAAAAGTGTTTATTCAGCAAGGACACATTAAATTAATCAAAAGTGACAGTAAATACATTTATAATGTTACAAAAGATTTCGGTTTCAAATAAATTCTTGATCACCATATCAGCATATTATAATGATTTCTGATCGATCATGTGACACTGAAGTCTAGAGTAATTCAGCTTTGCATCACAGGAATAAATTACATTATAAAATATATTAAAATAGAAAACATGCATTTTAAATTGGAATAATATTTCACAATATGACTGTTGAAAAACTTTAAAAAAAAATCTCACCCCAAACTTTTGAACAGTAATGTGTATGAAATGTAATTAATTAATTAATTAAATCAGTGTTGCAGGTGTCAGTTTGGGGAAAACATGGTTAAGATGAATGTTTTAGTTGATTTGCAGTAGCTGAGGGGCCTCTCTCTCTCTCTCTCTCTCTCTCGCACGCACGCACGCGCGCACACACACACAATCACACTCATTCATAATCCTCAATGAGTTTAGTGTTGCTAATTTCCTTTTACTCTGATATTCAGTGTGAAGAGAGAGAACTCATTTTGCTGACTGCTGTCTTCTCTGTTTTTAATCCCTTTTTCCACTCTTCACGGTTTCACTTGTCTGTCCATTTTCACATTCATAGCTAAATAAAATACAGTCATTTTATTCCACATTAGAAATCTTTTCACCATAAACATGATGTGAAAACGTCTGAAAATCTTTCATGTGCATGTTGTGGCATGTGGTCTGTTTATTATATGTAATGGCATATTAACTGCTTTTGTATTCATTTAACTTTTTTGTTCAACTTCCACTCTCTTTTCCTCATTCTAGTGCTTGGCTGTATGAATATGAGCATTCTACAATTGAAAAGATTAACCAACGTATCGAGGATGTAACAGGCCTGGAAATGGACACAGCAGAAGAGCTGCAGGTAAGAGAGGCTTTCACATGATCATCCAATAAGATTATTTTAGTCTGGTGGCACATTCATGTAACAAGAATCCAGCCATTGTAATATTGCTTTGTTGAAAAGGTTGTCATAATCAATGTTTTTCATCTAAGGTTGCAAATTATGGAGTTGGTGGTCAGTACGAGCCTCATTTTGACTTTGGAAGAGTGAGTTCCTGTCCTTTCACAGATAAAAAAGACACAGCACTTTAAATCAACATAGCATTATTATATTGTTTATATACTTTACCGTTCAAAAGTCTGGTCAGTAAGTTTTTTTTTTTAACGAAAATAATACTTTTATTCAGCAAGGACACCTTAAATTGATTTATAATGTTCTGAAAGATTGCTATTATAAAACAAATGCTGTTTTTTTAACTGTCTTTACATCAGAGTATCCTGAAATGTATCACGATTTCCACAGAGCTGTTTTTAACACTGATAATCATAAGAAATGTTTCTTGAGCACCAAATCAGCATATTAGAATGATTACTGAAGGATCATGTCAGATGTGACACTGAGGAGTAATGGCTACTGAAAATTCAGCTTTGCCATCACAGGAATAAATTACATTTTAAATAGTAATCGAAAATAGCTATTTTAAATTGTAATAATCTTTCACAATATTACAGTTTTTGCTGTATTTTTGATTGAATAAATGCAGCCTTCGTGAGTATAAGAGCCTTTTTTCAAAAATATTTAAAAATATTTCAGACTCCAAACTTTTGAACGGTAGTGTAAGCATATATCTAATTTTTTCACACTGCGTTTTTTAATTCATACAGAAAGATGAACCAGATGCCTTTAAAGAACTGGGAACAGGAAACAGAATTGCCACTTGGCTCTTTTATGTGAGTAACCTGTCTTCACATGCGCACACACACTATATAACACACTGTCAATCATTACTTTCACCATTTTATGGTCTTCAGCATGATTTATCACGTGTCTGATTTCAACTAAATATGCTTGTTAAAATGCCTGCAATAAAATGTAAAAGTAATACAGCATTATACATACACTGTACTATCATTACTTTTGATGTGTTGCAGATGAGTGACGTGTCAGCAGGGGGCGCTACAGTCTTCCCAGATGTTGGAGCAGCAGTGTGGCCTAAAAAGGTGAAAACACCACTAACACATAGCCTACCTGTCAACCCTCCCGTTTTTCCCGGGATTCTCCCGTATTTTACCTTTCTATCCCGCTATCATCCCGTTTAAATAGTTTCCTGTATTTCTCCCGTATTTTTAATCTTTTTATAAAAAAATCCCACTGGGCGTATTTTATGTTTGCTACATTCGCTTCCGGTAAAACTTCCGTACTTCCGTAATTCATATAATGAGGGCCAAACCTCATTATATGAATAATCACGACAACAAATTTCAAGGTTGTCCAGTTGCCAGATCTTGTATGAAACGCATCTTTCTCACACTATAGACGCATACAAATTTCAAATTTGGATAGGAATATACATGTAAATGTATATTTACATGTAAAATGAGATATAGCTTACACTTATACACTATATTCCTGTCGAAAAGCGCCACCTGCTGGCAGAGAATGAATTTGCATTTTTCAATAAGCCCTTATGCTTTTTGTTTAGACCAAAGCCAAAACCAAAGCCAAAAATTACCCTTATTTTTATGCAGAAAACACGCAGTTGTAAATGTGAACTGGTGGATCGACAAGAAGATAATGAATTATAAAACTCTAAAG
>NW_015554063.1:218142-254075 GCF_001515605.1 Sinocyclocheilus anshuiensis
TATTGACAGGTATGCACTAATAATGAATCATTTTTCATAATCTGTAAACTAGTTTGAAAACATTGATTAAAATGAAAACATTAATTTTAATATTCACTCTCTTCTTTGATTGTTATTTTTCAGGGTACTGCAGTATTCTGGTATAACCTTTTTGCCAGTGGAGAAGGAGACTACAGCACAAGACATGCTGCCTGTCCAGTATTAGTAGGCAATAAATGGGGTGAGTCTGTAGTAAATAGGACATTTATGTATTATTCTCTTAATAATAAGCGAGTTTGGAAATGTAAACATTTGGCCAACCACATCTGTAACAAACTTTTCTCACTTGTTTTATTCTCTCTTTCTACTCTTTTTTTTTTTTTTTCTCTCCAGTATCGAACAAATGGATACATGAACGAGGTCAAGAATTCAGACGGCCCTGTGCAATGTCCGAGATGGAATGATAACTTCCTTTCTTCTTTTATTTCCTGTTTAGTGTCAGGTTGTCAGTTTTGGTCAGTATGGAATGTGTGTCTGTACAAGGAGTGAATGACTATGCATCTGTCTGTGCAGTTTTTCTATTGTTGTGCCCTTCTACCCAAATATTGAAATGTTGAGGTTTCTGGGCAGCACATGCTGTGACTGTAAGCACCGTGAATATGCAGAGATCCAATCAAACGATTTATTTTAGTTATTTATTTAGGATTGATTTTTAACTCCATGTTTCTTTTGCACTTTCTTTTCTTGTCTTAAACTCCAACAGACCTCTATTTAAAAAAAAAGTTACTTGAGTCTTTCATTTAAACCACTGAACACTCCATAATCATTAATGTAATTGTTACAGGGAACATAGCAAACTGAAAGACCAAACTTTTGAGACCAAAAGATCTGTTACAAAAATATGTTTTACGAATCCCTGAAACACATACAGAAGTACCAAAGAGTATTTTCTTCAATCCTGAGGCCAATGCAAACAACTTTAAGTTGTATTTGTTCTCTCTTTCTCTTTTTTTGTACTTGTGCGTATGGACGTGTGATAGTTTTATACAGAAATAAATTCTATGCTTCGAGTTTCAGTTGTCTTTTGTTTGCCTCAGTTTATAAAAAAATAATGATATGTGTGAGCGCCAAAGGTAAATTATCAGATAAAAAAGCATTTAGCACAGTGTGAGATGGTTTGAAGAGTTTAAAATACTATTGACTGGCCACTCTTGAAGTTATTCTGAGATTGATTTCAAAGCAAGTAAGAATTTCTGACTGAATAATGACGGACGCCTGTTCTAAATTTTAGCATAACAATTTGAGATGAAATTTGAATTTTACTCACCCTTTCTTGGAGAGAGCCCCATGGAATAATTAGTAACTACATTATAGTTCAAAAGTAATTTTTGCATGTTCAAGGACTCATGCGTGTTGTGTCAAAACAATTACAGACAAATCTGAAAATTGGCCATTGAAGTTTTTTATGAAATTGTATTTCCCTGCAACATTTATAAGTGGGAAGTTGAGTACTTTTAGCCCAGTTCTGTAAGGTCAATTGCAGTGTTTTTTTTTTATTCTTCAATTTGAACTTTATTTAGTTCTGAAAATTTTAAATAATAAAAAAAAATGCATTCAAAGTTGTGAACTTTTCGCACAGCCCATGCGAAAGTCTTGATCACCTGTCACATGACAAATTCTCCTGGTATCATTGGGTTTGAACATCAAAAGGTAAAGCAGCTGTATTACCACTGCATGACCTAGTATTAGCTATACCGAATAAAAACAGTTTAAAGTGGCTTTAAACTTTAATCTATGAAATGACAGCATAGATTATTTATACCTAAAACGAACTTTTTAACAGAACACAATAAAAAAAAAATCAAAGCACCTAAATTATGCAGCGAAGCTCGCTTAATTTGAAATGATTTGTGTGATGTATATATATACGTACATATATATATATTACGGCTGTCAGGCAATTAACATTTTTAATCTAATTAATTACATGATGTTTCGATGAATTAATATAATTTAATGTTATTTTTGTGTTAAAGGAGACATATTATGCCCCTTTTTACAATATGTAATATAAGTCTCTGGTGTCCCCAGAATCTGTCTGTGAAGTTTCAGCTCAAAATACTCCACAGATCATTTATTATATTATTTTGAAAATGCCTATTTTGAGTGGAAGCAGAAACACGCTGTGTTTTCATGCCTGTCTCTTTAAATGCAAATGAGCTGCTGATCCCGCCCCCTTTTCCAGAATAGAGCTGCACCATACAGCTAGTACCTGTTTAAAAAACATTAAAAAACATCTGTTTTGGTTCTGATTATAATGTTTATCGCACTGAAATCATGCGTTTTAAACCATATGATTTTAAACATCTGATATACGGTTTTCTGAGTGCACACATCCGAAGCACACGGACAGAAAGCGGATGTCACAGCATGCGAGTACTAAACTAAGTACTCATTCACATACAAGTTTACTTTAAAAACACACATGAGTTACGAAAAACAGTCAGTTATGTCTGTGAAGGTAAACAGCTGGGAAATAAATTGCATGTTTATTTTAGATCTGTGTGGCAGCAGCAATATACAGTAAATAAATCAATAAATCCACTGCTCTGTTGTCTCCTCTGAGGCTGGGACTCTAAATAGTGTTCTGTGCTCGTCTGTGCAGCCAATGACAGAACAGTTAGCATGATTTGCTCAAACTTTCGCCATGGCATTAGAACTAGTACACCATTGTCGCTTGTGAAAACACAATAACGGCGCCTTGGGTTGAAATTTACAGATTAAGGGGCGGTAATATTATAATGAGATCCCTTTGCCATGTCACCAAGGGAGCGAAATCAGACGCACTGGTTCTCTCAGATGCTTGCAGAAAAAGGTTTACCAAAACAAAGTTACTGGGTTAATCTTTTTCATGTTTCCTTGGTTGGTAGATGCACCGGGGACCTGATTATAGCACTTAAAACCTGGAAAAGTCAGATTTTCATGATATGTCACCTTTAAATGAAAAAGTATTAGGTAGACATTACAAATAGTAGCTTTAGAAATAAATATTTTATTTAATTCAACATAAAATGTATTACACATAAACGTTTAGGCTACAATTGCCCAACATAAACTATGAAACATAAAAGAAGATAATTTGAGAAACATCTCAGTTTTCTTTTTTTTTCCCTTCATGCAGTGGAAGTCATTGGTAACCAAAACAGCTTTGTTACCAGCAGTCTTCAAAATACCTTCTTTTATATTCCACAAAAGAAAGTAAGTCATTCAGGTTTGAGTAAAAGATGACATAATAGAATTTTTTGGGTGAACTGTCCCCCCCCCCCTTTATGAAATAAGAAACTAAAACTGCCAGCAGGTGGCGGTAAATTCAGTAAACGGCTCTCTTTATGAATGGGTCTTTGAATCATTGATTCACACGATTCGGCCTAAACGCGGATTCATTCAGAAAAACACCTCTGTGTTGCTCACAGACGCACAACAAAATCTTGCTTTGGCTTTATAGGTAGTATTTTTGTTAGCAAAACTGAGCAAAAAACAGACAATATTTTGTGTTTAAAATATAACAAAATATTAACTTCTTATTTACTGAACTGTTGTATAAAGTCACAATTGCACTATTCTATTCGGAACAAACAGCACTAGTGTGATTGCTCTTGCTGCTCGTGTGATATCGCTTATTATGTGATAATATGAGACAAAAACTCATACAGGATTTTTGCAGCAATATCTTGAATTTTCAAATATTGAGAGTTTAGGAAGCTTTTAAGACTATATTTGTTTAACGTAATGGAGAAGGTTGCTGCTGTGTTAAACTTTGTGTGTGACGTTCCGCGGGTGGAAAGAGAAGAGGTCATGTGACCCATCAGTACTAATTGACAGTCGCTCCTCTCACTGCTGTCACTGCTCGCGCTCTGCGGCCGCGAGACTGGAAACCAACACGAACGAAAGAGAGAGACACCTGAGGCACTGAAGAGTCCACTTACACCAAAAACTCAAGCTCAGAAGCAGAATATCACAAGTTACCCATCAAATAAGAGAATATAACGCTTGAAAATTATGAATCAGATCGAGCTTTCCGTTCCATATGATAATGGATATGAACCGGACGACTACATGATGCAGGAGGAAGAATGGGACCGGGATTTACTACTGGATCCAGCATGGGAAAAACAGCAACGGAAGGTAAGAAAAACAGTTTTAGTTTGCGCTTATATATTATAATTATATAATGATTCACAGATAATTGTTACCCTGAACCACAAAACCAGTCATAAGTAGCACAGGTAGGCCCTATATTTGTAGCAATAGCCAAGAAATCACTGCACGGGTCAAATGATCGATTTTTCTTTTATGCCAAAAATCATTAGGATATTGAGTAAAGATCATGTTCCATGAAGATATTTTGTAAATGTCCTACTGTAAATATATCAAAACTTAATTTTTGATTAATAATATGCACTGCTAAGAACTTAATTTGGACAACTTTAAAGGCAATTTTCTCAATATTTTGATTGATTTTTTTTTTTGCAACCTCAGATTCCAGATTCCAGCCAAATATGTCCTATCCTAACAAACCATACATCAATTGGAAAGCTTATTTAGTCTGCGTTCAGATAATGCATAAATCAAAAAAAAAAAAAAAAAAAAAACCCCCCCTTTATGAAATAAGAAACTAAAACTGCCAGCAGGTGGCGGTAAATTCAGTAAACGGCTCTCTTTATGAATGGGTCTTTGAATCATTGATTCACACGATTCGGCCTAAACGCGGATTCATTCAGAAAAACACCTCTGTGTTGCTCACAGACGCACAACAAAATCTTGCTTTGGCTTTATAGGTAGTATTTTTGTTAGCAAAACTGAGCAAAAAACAGACAATATTTTGTGTTTAAAATATAACAAAATATTAACTTCTTATTTACTGAACTGTTGTATAAAGTCACAATTGCACTATTCTATTCGGAACAAACAGCACTAGTGTGATTGCTCTTGCTGCTCGTGTGATATCGCTTATTATGTGATAATATGAGACAAAAACTCATACAGGATTTTTGCAGCAATATCTTGAATTTTATGGCATATCTGCACTTAAGTAGTTGTTGCCCTGCATCATATTTGCCAAGTCAACTCTATGAAATGTAAGATGATGTACAGTTCTGGGGGCGGGGCCAGTGTGTTAACTGTATTAAAATATTTTAATCGCGTTATTTTTTCATAACTAATTAATAAAGTTAACACGTTAAACTGACAGCCCTCCCTGAACCACAAAACCAGTCATAAGTAGCACAGGTAGGCCCTATATTTGTAGCAATAGCCAAGAAATCACTGCACGGGTCAAATGATCGATTTTTCTTTTATGCCAAAAATCATTAGGATATTGAGTAAAGATCATGTTCCATGAAGATATTTTGTAAATGTCCTACTGTAAATATATCAAAACTTAATTTTTGATTAATAATATGCACTGCTAAGAACTTAATTTGGACAACTTTAAAGGCAATTTTCTCAATATTTTGATTGATTTTTTTTTTTGCAACCTCAGATTCCAGATTCCAGCCAAATATGTCCTATCCTAACAAACCATACATCAATTGGAAAGCTTATTTAGTCTGCGTTCAGATAATGCATAAATCAAAAAAAAAAAAAAAAAAAAAGACCCTTATGACTGGTTTTGTGGTCCAGGGTTAATTAGTTAAGTTATTTTCATGTGTATTTTCTTTGTATATTTTCTTGACGTATTTCCATCTTATTTATTTATTTGTCTGTCTGTCAATAATTTAAGCTATGATTTAGCTTAGATTTAGTTATCAGTTGTTTGCAAAGGAATCCCGTCCCGTTAAGGGCTCTGTGGTCTGTCAGTGTCACGGACGGGTCTGGAGCGCGCGCTGAGGTTGGATGCAGCGGGTACCGAACTAACAATAGCGCAGTAGCTCGCGGCTCTGTGTGTCTGTTTCTGATACGATTGGAATGCGGACTGTCAACAGATGCTTCCAACACTGCATGACGTCCTTGGGATTAGAATGGATGCATGGGCTAATTTTAACTCCAAGGCCCTATAGTTTAATCCGGTGTCCTTTGCCGGGCATTCTTTTGTATAAACAGCACCTTTATTTATTGTGTAGTCTATTATAGTGTTTTCAGATATACACTGAATTGAAGCGGTCAGGAGCTTTACTGACATGTAGGCTACTATAACTGATTTTATATCAAACTCTAGATTTGGCGTATAGATTTGTTTTGGGTTTTAATGGTCAGAATAAACACAAAGGGATTCCTAATGTGGGGTTTTGCTTTGAAGGTCTTGAAACTGTGTCTTAAGCAGGTGATCTTAAACTCTCTTCTTTATCTGAAGAATCCACAGATCCAATCTGATTATAGATTAGATCCACATAAGTGTACTTTCTCTGTCTTGCAGGCTCACTCTCACTTAAACTGATTCATTCATTTTCTTGCTGTAGCAAAATTACAGCACTTCTTTCACTCTGACACTCTGAACAATAAAACATGTACATTGATTATCATTGCTAAACACTTTCAGAACAAATGTAGTTAATTTATGAGTCATTTGTGTATAGTATGAGTCATTATAGTATGACATTCCCAACATGTTTGGTGATTAAACTTACATATCAGACCACGTACAGAGACAATTTTAGTGTAGCAAAAACATAACACAGATCACCTTACCCAGTCAACACGTGAGATCATGCGATGATCACAGTGACATCACACGATCCTCATACTGTGATCCTCACGGTGTGAGTAATAGATGAAATCATTGTGAGTTCACACGATCCTCATACTGTGATCCTCACGGTGTGAGTAATAGATGAAATCATTGTGAGTTCACACGATCCTCATACTGTGATCCTCACGGTGTGAGTAATAGGTGAGCTCATTATGAACTCAAACGATCCTCATGACATCATTGTGAGATCAAATTGTTGACTGGGTAGTGATCTTTTGTTCTCTATATTATTCACACAATGCAGCTCCATTTTGTAAGCAAATAAAGTTATGGAAGGAAGTTAGTCTCCACCTGTGGTCTGCATATAGATCCTCTGTTAAATCTGGTTGAGTTAATAGAACATGATTGCTTGTCCAGGCCTAGTTGGGTCACAGTAGAATTCATTTAGGCTTTAAACTGAACCTCACTGACTGTATTTATACTTAGGAGAGATCCTTTCTTACCAAAGTAACTTACAACATATTTATCAATAGCTATGGCTCAAATGTTAGACGCAGACTTATATTGCTTGTTGATCTATGATGTAAGGGTCTAATAGCTCTTTTTTTATTCTTCCAGAGACCATCGCCCCTCACAGGCATGTTATTGCAGACACACCTTACAGTTTTACAGAATGAATGAAATTCTTTCCTGTCCGATTAGACAGCACAGCAGTGCAATACACACGTTGTATTCACTGCATTCTCACTCATATCTCTCTTCTCAGTGTGAGCCTACTTCATCAGGTCTCTTATCAGAAACAGACTCTGCATAGAGAGCTAAATTTACACTCTTACCTCGCAGGAATGCACTCTGGAGTCCACAGTAAAGCTTTCCATCCCAGCAATGACTGAAACTGCTTTGAGGGTTTAAAAAGATGCTCTATTAAGTCTAAAAAATGGCCAAAGGGTAGCGGTGGATTTGAGAGTGCAACCTAATACGGATGTGGGCAGCAGTACAGCCATATTTTGTTACATGAAATGGTACCAAGCATTACTGGGTCATAACGTGTCCTTTAGATAATGTTTGTCCTTTAGATTAGATTTGCTTGTAATTCCAAATCCAAATGAGAAAATGTTTGCATAAATATCCTATATCCTTGTGATAGTGGAATTATATACAGTAGCAGTATAAAACTGCACCTGTCACAAATATGTGAAGACCCATTTTAATATTGTTCCTCTTATTTTGTTTTGTTTTATTTTATTTTATTTGACTTATTTGATGCCTGAGGAATCTTAATTTGCAGCCCTGCATCAAAGGGTCCAGTATAGAGTTTTATTCTGCTTCTTTATCTGTGCTGTGGCTCTAATCATAAAGTAGTAAAGGTCCTGAAGCTGTAACTCTGTGTGCTCAATAGTACATTATTACTTATTAATCTAATAGCATTAACTTTAGTGGACAAAATGGTATTCACTCTGGAATTTAGATGCTGATGTGTGGGAAGATGTTCCTGAATTTTAAGTGCCCATATCCTTTAAAAGTGGTTCTGGAGAGCAATCATAGGATGATTCAGAGGATGATATACAGCAGCTTGGAGTTTCCATCTTTGTAGCTTATTGTACATGTAGTTACGTGCTGGTTATTTTTGGAGGATGAACTCAGTGTTCAACTCAAGTGTAGATGCTCATGTGTTCAGTACAAGTGTGTGTTGGATTTTTTTTATAATGCCAATGCCATTCTATTGTCTCGTTGACTGATCTGATTACACTTCCTGTTCATAGTTAGAATGTCTTTCAAAGATCATTGATTAAATAAAGTACAGGAGTTTGGACAATTGCAGAATCTCTGCTATATATAGTCATATGTTTTCCCCCATGTTTTTTCATACAGTGTTTGAGAACTAGTTAAAGAACTACCAACTACCTCCTTTTCTTGGCGTAAGCACAAGATAAGATTCATTTTGTTAGCACAGTCTTCTACAGTTACCCATGCAGTGAGGTTTCAAATGCTTTCATTGTATCACAACAAACCAGTTAGGACTTAAATCTGGTCTAATCCCACACGTTTGGCTTAGTAACTATGTTTTGTGCAAGGATTCTGCATTTGATGAATGTTGAGTCTAGGAGTGTAGGAGAGAGTGTCTATGTGAGGTTGGAAAACTGTATGTTGATGTATATTGTACTTGTTTCCCAGACATTCACGGCTTGGTGTAACTCTCACCTGAGGAAAGCTGGGACACAGATTGAGAACATAGAGGAAGACTTCAGGAATGGCCTCAAACTAATGCTACTGCTTGAAGTCATCTCAGGTAAATTCATTTCAAGTTCATTTGTATAGTGCTTTTCACAATACATATTGTTTCAAAAAAGCTTGCATGCATGTTTCAATACTGCAATCAGAAAGTATTCTGTTATCAGTCAGAGATGAGTGTGTCAAAGTAAAATAATTGGTCAAGCAAACACAATGAACATGGCAATAATTGCAGCTTGTCTTCCTAATGATTACAATATAAGGATGATATTTGACAGTTTTGTATGTTCAAAGTAAACATTCCTTAACAACATGTAATATCAACTATATGCCAATAAAAGTTTTCATGACACGTTGTATTTTGGCAGGTGAGAGGTTACCCAAGCCTGACAGAGGAAAGATGCGTTTTCACAAGATAGCCAATGTCAACAAAGCCCTTGATTTTATCACCAGTAAAGGAGTGAAACTGGTCTCCATTGGAGCTGAAGGTATGCTTTATTGCACAACTGTAGTGTTACCTGGATTTCTGGGATTTTATAAATAAATAAATTGAATAAAGAAAGAAATTAGGGGATGCAGGTTATTAATTTTGCATGTCACATAGCATATTAAAATTTTTTATATATCCTATATATATATATATAAAAAAAAAAAGCTTAGCCCTTTATTTTACTGAGCAATGATTTTCCTGTCATATTTTTGCAGAAATTGTGGATGGAAATGTGAAAATGACTCTTGGAATGATCTGGACCATCATCCTTCGCTTCGCTATTCAGGATATCACTGTTGAAGGTAAAGTCCCAAACATAAAATGCCACACAACGTCTGCACAAATAGCAAAACTATATTATTATTATTATTATTATTAATAGCACATTTCACAACCCTTAGTTATGTGTAAATCATTTTATAGCAAATAACAACAATTAGATCAGTCATGTGTGAATTATATAATGATTCTCAAATCATCTTTCAGAGACTTCGGCTAAAGAAGGGCTTCTGCTGTGGTGTCAGAGGAAGACTGCCCCTTACAGGAATGTCAATGTTCAAAACTTTCATGTCAGGTAAGGCTATTTTTCGGGTGCAAAAATGTTGAAAAATGATTTCAATGTTTTTTATTTTAATATGAGTGAAAAACAGATACTATTATTTTCAGTTATATAGTTTAAGATTTTATGTTAATTCCAACATGACCCTCTCTCTCTGGTGAAGCTGGAAGGATGGCTTGGCGCTGTGCGCTCTCATCCACAGGCACAGGCCTGACCTCATTGACTACGCCAAACTCAACAAGGTCTCAAGTGTGACCCCAGATTAACCTTTGATCCTTTGGGACATTTGATCTAACAGTCCTATCATAGTAGTGAAATAACATGTCTGCCACAACATCCTGATGTTCCCTTTTGTTGATATCACTGCACAGATGGTGTGTGTTTACAGTATGTGTGTCTAACATCTTCATCACACTCAACAGTTCATCACACTCCCACCCTCAGGAATCTAAGGACCTTCTCTAAAAACGAAAAGCTTGACTTTTAGTCTGTAGTAGATCCACATCTTGTTTATTGCATGTACAATCAGAAATTCACTTTTTTTTCTTTTTTGTGGCTTCAATAGCTGGAAGGATGGACTGGCCTTCTGTGCACTTATTCACAAACACAAACCAGAACTGACTGATTTTCATAATCTGGAGGTGGCACAAGTGTTTATGCTATTGGATGTGTTGTTTTCCATAATAAAATGAATTTAATAGATTAGGGGTGCTCAGTCCTGCTGGACATCTATCTTCTTGCAGAGTTTAGATCCTGTACTTGGAGAAAGCTATCTGTTAGCATTGCCATTCATCTCAGTGGCAGGTTGCATCCAGAACAGCGCTCCAGGCAAATGAAATGTTGATTAGAAAACATTTATAAAAGATGAAACAATACTTTGCCTGTGTTTACATTTTAGCTAGTAGTATCTCAATTGCCTATTTGTGTGTGCTATGTTTGTGCTTGTTACAATAAATTTTTAGCTCAAATGTGAGAGTTAGCAAGAATTTTATGCTAGGTAGTGATTAAGACTTGATATAGTGATTACGTTTTGATTAGCAGGTTTCATGCATGTTTTATGGTTGGAGCTGAACTCTGCAGGAATGTTGTAGGAGCTGCATTGATATTCTCTGTGAAACTTGGAGAAGTTTTGTTGATGGCAAATTTGCGTAGCTGACATAACAGCCATTACTCCAGTCTTTAGTGTCACATGATCCTTGAGAAGTGATCCACATACCAGGAGCACCAGAACTGTTTCTAAAAGATTCTTTTTAAGAATCCATATTAGAACTTATTGTATCTAATGGCCCTTCAAAGTGGTATTTAAGCAGTTCTAGAAGCATGTTGTTAGTTACTCCAGTGACATGTTAGATTTGATTTCATTGCTCCCAGCTTAGAATAGGGAATCATAAATGCATGAACAGAATGAGACAATGTTTCCAGCCAAGTTCCAAGTCGGTGTGAATCAGTGTATGTGTACTATGGTTTTAATTAGTTGGTTGGATCAGACCGCTGAAGATTAAGGATTTATTTAGCTTGTCAGGGTCAGTCAGTTCCACAGTGAGTGACTAAAAGACCCCTCACACGCACAGACATTCCTATCCCTTTCAGCTGTTACTGACGGCTCCAGGTGAGCTTGAATGGGGTAATCCAGTGTTTAGTATGGACCCCAGTGGTCCCAGTTTGGACACAAGCATCAGGAGGGTCCAGGACCCTCTGGATCCCCTGCAGCTGTTGATGTCCTGCAATGCAGCTTTTATTGACACAGAGAACAAAAGCTTGATCCCCAAACTCTGCTTACACACACATTCACAAATACAAGCATTTATAATAACCATAAACATGCACATTTAGGATGCAGAATGGAAGAATTGATTCTTGCATAATGTTTTTGAAGACTTTTGTGCTCACCAAGGCTGCATTTTTTGATTAAAAATACAAACAGTAATATTGTGAATATTGTTACAATTTCAAAATGAACTCTTTTCTATTTTAATATTCTTTAAAATGTAATTTATTCCTGTGATGGCAAAGCTGAATTTTCAGCAGTCATTACTCCAGTCTTCAGTGTCACATGATCCTTCAAAAATCATTCTAATATGCTGATTTGGTGCTCAAGAAACATTGTATTTTTATTGTCAATGTTGAAAACAGTTAATATTTTTGTGGAAACCTTAAAAAAAAATTCAGGATTCTTTGATGAATAGAAATTTCAAAAGAACAGCATTTTTTGAAATAGTCTTTTGTTTAATAAATGTTTTCTCTGTTACTTTTGATCAACACAATGCATCCTTACTAGCTAAACTTATTACTTTTGAACAGTAGTGTAGTTATTTTTGTATTTAAAGGGCAACCAGTCTTTCAGCTTTGTCAGTGCTTTCTTTTCAGATAAATATGAACTAATTTAACATTTGAAATTCTTTTTTTTTTTTTTGTCTTAAGAATTTCAGAGCTAAACTTTTTCTCTCTCCTCTAGTAGCACCTGAATGTTGACACTCACTTTTGCATGGAAATAATTTAGATTTATATTGATTTAGTTTTTTGGTGATATATATTATTTCTTATGCTTTATTAATTGGTGAAGCAGTATGCCTTTTCTCTCCTTTTGTCTTTATGCAGGATGATCCACTGGGTAATCTGAATTTGGCATTTGACATTGCTGAAAAACATCTGGACATCCCCAAAATGCTGGATGCAGAGGGTAAACGATAAGCATAGAAATTTCCACAATATTCCATATACCATTCCAGCTGAATACAAAGCTTTCAGCCAGTGAAACATTGAAAATATGTATTTCACAAAAATGTTATGGTATCAGAAAGCTTGTGACATAAGACCTTAAGACACTATTGCCTAAAATATGGCATCTACTAGAATTGTCTATATGTCACAGTTGACTGTGGCAAAGAAAAGGTCCCACACATTTATTTTGGTAGGAAACCTTGGAAGGAACCAAGTTCTAGACTCAGGCTAGACCCATGTTCCTTACAATAAAGCAGCAAAAAGACAATACTGTAAAAACTAGATGCAAATTCTAAAGATTTCAAGCCACAAACTTCCTGTTTTTTAGCTTTATAATATTACAAAATGTGGCTTTTGCTCCACAGTCCTAGTTAGCAGCGGTCTTGACGTATACCTCCTGTTATTATAACACCTTTGCAGAGGCTCAGAAGGTACATCTGATCCCTGAGCTCATTCTAGGAGTGTTAGAAATATAGCTATGCCTGAGTGTACAGCTCCTTCAGTCCACGTAGGCGTATCCTCATTTTCCACTTTAGCAGATGAACATGACTTGTGTTTTCTTCCCTTGCACCTTATTTCCACCTTAAATGTATGTAGTTGTCCCTTTGCTCATCTCCCCTCCCTGCAGACATCCTGAACACCCCAAAGCCTGATGAGAGAGCTATTATGACATATGTGTCTTGCTTCTACCATGCCTTTGCTGGAGCTGAACAGGTATTGAGTTTTGCATGTGCTAGATTGAGCAGACCAACTATCTTTTTATCCATCTCTACCTTCAATCTTACTGTGTTTCTCTCCCTCAGGCTGAAACTGCTGCTAACAGGATCTGTAAGGTGCTGGGAGTGAATCAGGAAAATGAGAAGTTGATGGAGGATTATGAAAGACTGGCTAGTGAGGTCAGGAGACATAATCACACATCCGATACACTCCAAGCACTGCACACAGGCACATATTACACATAAATATTCCATCTACTCTCTAGCTGTTGGAGTGGATCAGGCGTACCATTCCCTGGCTGGAGAATCGTGTGCCGGAGAAGACCATGTCGGAGATGCAGCGGAAGCTGGAGGATTTCCGAGATTACCGCAGGATGCACAAACCTCCCAAAGTGCAGGAGAAGTGTCAACTGGAGATCAGCTTCAATACCCTGCAGACTAAACTCCGCATCAGCAACCGACCTGCATTTATGCCCTCTGAGGGCAAGATGGTTTCGGTGAGAGTTTGACCCACACATACATGACAAACCTTTACTTAGATGTCTAATTAGACGCAACCACTTTGCTTATTTATTGATTGATTGATTTATTTTCAAATGTATTTATTTAATAGGTTTTTATTTTAATATGTATTTTTATGTTATTTTTGTTTATTTTTGTATTTATTGATTTTTATATTTATTTATTTATTGAAAATTTGTTCTTTTGAACATTTTTATTTTAATATGCAGTTTATATGATCTTATTAGGTTTATTTAAATAGTTTTTATATTAAGATGTATTATATATTTATTTTATTCTTATTTTTATTTAGCTATTTCTTGTATTTTGTAGTTATTTTTATTTTTATTTTATTTATCTAACTAACTAGCTTTGGGGCATTTTTCAGGAAATTATTTCCCCAAAATATTGTTTTTTAGGTATATAGCTCACAAACACATACCCGAATAAACCAGTAAGGTGAACATGTTCGCAGCTTCTCATTGGTTTCATAGTTGATGTTTTTTTGGTATGTGTTGTCTGTGTAGGACATAGCAAGTGCATGGCAGGGGCTGGAACAGGCAGAAAAGGGCTATGAGGAATGGCTGCTGACGGAAATCAGGAGACTGGAAAGATTGGACCATCTAGCAGAGAAATTTAGACAGAAAGCTACCAACCATGAGACCTGGGCTGCAGGTGAGTCCTGAGTATGAAGTGGTGTCTGCACTTTCATAAAAATGAACTGTAAGCCACTTTGGAAAGTCCACTAAATGATGCATAATATATGCTTTACATGTGTTTTGCAATAGGTAAGGAGGAGATGCTGACCCGGAAGGACTACGAGTCAGCATCTTTACTGGAGGTCCGAGCTTTGCTGAGGAAACACGAGGCATTTGAGAGTGACCTTTCTGCCCATCAGGACAGAGTCGAGCAGATTGCTGCTATTGCTCAGGAGCTCAAGTATGACCTTTTAGACTTAATGTCTTCAAAAATGCTTTGTACTACCTTTTTTGCTGATCTTCATTTCATTTAGCTGTTTGAATGTAAACTTTGGTATGTACATTACCATTCAAAACCTTGGGGTCAGTAATATACTTTTTTTTTATTAAGACATTTATTCAGCAAGGATGTATTAAATTGTGACAGTAAAGACTTTTAGATTATTACAAAAATGTATTGAAATAAATGTTCATCAAAGAATTCAGAGAAGTATCACAGTTTCCAAAAATATATTAAGCAGCACAACTCTTTCAACATTGGTAATAATAAGCATATTAGAATGATTTCTAAAAAATCATGTGAGAGTGGACTGGAGTAATGGCTGCTGAATATTCAGCAAGAATATATTACATTTTAAAATATATTACAATGAAAACAGGTATTTCAAATTAATAATATTTCACAATATTTCAGTTTTTATTGTATTTTGATCAAATAAATGCAGCCTTGGTGAGCGTAAGAGATATTTGAAATAATCTTACCAGCATCAAATATTTGAATGGTGGTGCACAAGTACTTTGTCCTTGTCACTAATCTGTCATGTTCAGTTTCTCATCACCTTACAGGGTCTTGATAGCTTCATATCTCCCACACCACAGAACTACCACATTTTGCTATAAGTTTGATTGCATCATATAATAATTGCTGTTAATAGTGTTCATCGTCTGTTTTATTACGTCTTAAATTGATTTTTCCGTACTGCTGGTTCATCTGGTCAGAGGAGAACTGGCCCCCCGACTGAGCCTGGTTTCTCCCAAGGTTTTTTCTCCATTCTGTCACCGATGGAGTTTTGGTTCCTTGCCGCTGTCGCCTCTGGCTTGCTTAGCTGGGGACACTTCATTTCCAGCGATACCGTTGACTTGATTGCAAAGATACTATTTAAACTGAGCTGGATGTTGACATCACTGAATTCAATGATGAACTGTCTTTAACTGAAAAATGTGTTTACTATTGTCATTTTGCATTATTGACACACTATTTTCCTAATTAATGCTGTTCAGTTGCTTTGAAACAATCTGTATTGTTAAAAGCGCTATATAAATAAAGGTGACTTGACTTGACTACTTATCCATAACTAGACATCCATATACACGCTGACTTTCTATTTTAACATTCATTATCTCCCTGCAGGCTTGGTTAGTGTGTGTGTGTGTGTGTGTGTGTGTGCGCATGTATTTAGTAAGTGACTGACAGCTTCTGACTTTTCTGTTGTCTCAGTAAATACAGGGTGATATTACTGATAATCTATGGAGCATACTTATGATGATTAGCATACTAATGCTAGTTTAGACACAAAAAGCAAAGGAAGGAAATGTAGATAACCAATCATAACAGTAGTCTTAGAGGTACAGAATCAAAAACAGTCTGTTTTCTTCAAATACGTAGAGAGAGGGTGGAAAATGCTCATGAAAAACTAAATTGTCAGATGGTTGTCAGATGGTCTGCATCACCAAACTTGATTCTGGAGGGCCGGTGTCCTGCAGAGTTACCTCAACACACCTGGCTGGAAGTTTCAAGTATACCCAGTAAGACCTTGATTAGCTGGTTCTGGTGTTTTTAATTAGGGTTGGAGCTAAACTCTGCAGGACTGAGTCTGGTGACCCCTGGTCTACATAAAAAGAAAATGATACAAAAGTCTAGAATATTCCCACATTAAAGGGATAGTTCACAATTCAAAAATGAAAATTCTGTCATTACTCACCCTCATGTTGTTCCAAACCTGTTCATCTCCGGAACACAAATTCAGATATTTTTGATGGAATATGAGAGCTGTCTGACCCTGCATAGACAGCAAGGATCCTTACACGATCAAGGTCCAGAAACATAGCAAGGAGATCGGTAAAATAATCCATGTGACATCAGGGGTTCAACCGTAACTTTACGAAGCTACTGGAATACTTTTTGTGTGCAAAAGAAAAAAAATAACGACTTTATTGAATAATTCGTCTCCTCCGCGTCACCCTGGTGCCATTTCGGAGAGTATCCACTGAACGTAAACAGCGTATGCTGTTGTGTCAGCTGTGCCACGCGCACAAAAAGTATTCTCGTAGCTTCGTAAAATTACGGTTGAACCCCTGATGTCACATGGATTATTTTACCGTTTCTGAGCCTTGATCGTGTAAGGACACTTGCTGTCTATGGGAGGGTCAGAGAGCTCACGGGATGCATCAAAAATATCTTCATTTGTGTTCCGAAGATGAACGGAGGTCTTACGGGTTTGGAACTACATGAGGGTGAGTTATTAATTAACATATAATTAATTTTCATTTTTGGGTGAACTAACCCTTTAATGCAAAGTTAGTGAGTACTACATCTATTAACCACTAGACGGGGCTCAATAGCAAATGCAACATTTTGACCTAAAGTCTTTTTTTATCTTCTGTTTTATCTTTCTAAAGTGAGCTGGACTATCATGATGTTGCATCAGTGAATCAAAGGTGTCAAAGTATTTGTGACCTCTGGGACCAGCTGGGTACACTCACTCAGAAACGCAGAGAGGCTTTGGAGGTATGCTGTCTGTCTCCCAACCTGTTTTGTCTAGAAAATTGTTGTTAAATCAAAGTATTAAAAGGTTTGATTTTGAAGTGTTTAATTTCTGCAGAGGACAGAGAAACTTTTGGAGACGGTGGAGCAGTTGTTTCTGGAATACGCAAAGAGATCTGGTCCCTTTAATAACTGGATGGAGGGAGCCATGGAAGACTTACAGGATATGTTCATAGTGCACATCATTGAAGAGGTCCAGGTACACACGACTTACGTGCTTATGTTGTTAAACAGACTAGTATTTACACAGTTCTCAGCTGTCAAATGTGTAATACTTTCTGTCTTTTTCTAAGATTTTTTTATGTTTTTGAAAGAAGTCCCTTATGCTCACCAAGGATACATTTATTTTATATAGAAATTCAGTACAAACAGTAACATTTTACAATTTAACATTACAATTTAATTACTGTGTTTTCTGTTTTAATATACTTTAAAATGTATTTTATTCCTGTGATGCAAAGCTGAATTTAAGGAGCCATTACTCCAGTCTTCAGCGTCACATGATCCTTCAGAATCATTCTAATAATTTGATTTGGTGCTCAAACATTTCTTATTATCAATAAAGAAAAAATATTGCTCAACATTTTTGTGGAAACCAATGTTCCAAAGAACAGCATTTATTTGAAATGGAAATATTTTGTAACAATGTAAAAGTTTTTACTACCATTTTGATTAGTTTAATGCGTCCTTTCATTTCTTCAAAAAAATCATACTGACCTCAAACGTCGAATGATAGTGTATATGTGACCCTGGACCACAAAACCAGTCTTAAGTATACATTTTTCAAAATTAAGGTTTATACATCATCTGAAAGCTGAATAAATAAGCTTTCCATTGATGTATGGTTTGTTAGGATAGGATATTTGGTCGAGATACAACTATTTGAAAATCTGGAATCTGAGGGTGCAAAAAATTCAAAATATTGAGAAAATCGCCTTTAAAGTTGTCCAAATGAAGTTCTTAGCAATGCATATTACTAATCAAAAATTAAGTTTTGATATATTTACAGTAGGAAATTTACAAAATATCTTCATGGAACATGATCTTTACTTAATATCCTAATGATTTTTGGCATAAAATAAAAATCAATAATTTTGACCCATACAATGTATTTTTGGCTATTGCTACAAATATACCCCAGCGACTTAAGACTGGTTTTGTGGTCCAGGGTCACATATATCAAAACAAGTTATCCATTGTGTGTAGACTCTGATAGATGCTCACGAGCAGTTTAAGGCCACACTTCCTGAGGCGGATGCAGAAAGGCAGGCGATCCTTGGCATTCAGCAGGAAGTCCTGAAGATCTTCCAGAATTATGGCATTCGTGGAGACCTCACTAACCCCTACAGCACCATAACTACAGAAGAGATTGCCATCAAGTGGGACAAGGTCAAACACACCCCTCAGACCTTGCTTCTGTTCCATTACGGCACAGAAAATGTAGAAGTGTTCTTTAGTTATAACTCAAATTTATCTGTTAATATCTAAGCCATTCTAAACAATTCCTGTGATCTTCAATACAAAATCATAAGCATGATAATGATGTGTGTTTGTGTATTCAGGTGAAGAAACTGGTTCCCCAGCGTGACAGTGCACTGCAGGAGGAGTTAGCGCGACAGCATGCTAACGAAAGGCTCAGACGCCAATTTGCTGACCAAGCCAACCTCATCGTACCCTGGATACAGGCCAGGATGGAGGTGAGTGGCTTCAGCCATGTGATAGACCATAAGACCGGTTCTTTTATCTATCTATCTATCTATCTGTCTGTATATCTGTCTGTCTGTCTGTCTGTCAGGAAATTGGTCGTTGTTCTATGGCTATGGGTGGGACTCTTGAGGACCAGATGACGCAGCTGAAGCAGTATGAGCATGTGATCGTCAGCTATAAACCCAACATCGACAGACTGGAGGGAGATCACCAACTCATCCAGGAGTCACTTATCTTTGACAACAAACATACTAACTACACTATGGAGGTACACACACGCACAATTTTTTTCAGCAAGGATACATAAAATTGATGAAAAGTGACAATAAAGACATTTTATAATGCTATAAAAGATTTGTATTAAAAAAAAAATGCCGTTCAATTTATTCAAAGAATGTGAATGTGATTTTTACTGCTTAAAAATCAGCTTGGCCATCACAAGAATAAATTGCATTTGAAAATGTATTAAAATAGAAAGCGTTTATATTAAATTGTAATAATATTTCACACTGCTACTGTTTTTACTGAATTTTTGATCAAATAAATGCAATCTTGGTGAGCATAATAGACTTCTTTCAAAAACATTAAAAAAATCCCCAAACTCTTTAATCAAGTGTACATTGAGATGTAACAAATCATGATTTTACAACAGCATTTCTCTTTCCTCTGCAGCATATTCGTGTTGGCTGGGAGCTCCTTTTGACTACGATTGCTCGCACTATTAACGAAATTGAGACTCAAATTCTGACACGTGATGCAAAGGGCATCAGCCAGGAGCAGATGAATGAATTCCGATCCTCTTTCAACCATTTTGATCGGGTGCTGTACTCAGCCTTTGTGTACTCT
Organism: Sinocyclocheilus anshuiensis; assembly: GCF_001515605.1. NCBI lineage: Eukaryota > Metazoa > Chordata > Actinopteri > Cypriniformes > Cyprinidae > Sinocyclocheilus > Sinocyclocheilus anshuiensis. Next base: position 238,104 of record NW_015554063.1, read on the forward strand.
TAACTACTCACCTGTTTCCTTGTTGAATGGATGCTATGCTAATCATCTAATCATAACTTTCCTTGTTGAATGGATGCTATGCTAATCATCTAATCATAACTAATCTAATCATAACCATACTAACTGAACTGAACCCTTTTCCACTTTGACTGAGCATTATACAAACATCTGTAAGTCTCTCTTATTTCAGCTGAGACACATTCATTTCATATTTGCACTGTGTTATGTCTTGCCTTCACTTCTTCAGAGGCATCACAGTGCAAGAGTGGTAATTATCTTTCCATTCATTTAGTGGAACAAATTTAGCTTGACATGAGAGATCATTTGCAGTATTTAGTATGTCTAAAATCAGATGTGAAATAGATGCAATTTGTGCTAAAATCAGAGTTAAATGGCACTAATTTGATGAATATAGCACTTCTAGTTTTATAATTTCTGCTCACATTCTGTGCATGTTTTTGTTTGTTGTGGGTACTTGCTCTCGGGAGGAGAGGGGTAAACTCAGGACTGATGAGTTTAAAGCATGCCTGATCAGCTTTGGGCATTTAGGAAGTGACAAACAGGTACTAACCAACATGACCTCTAACCTTTGACCCCAATGTGTAGTTCTTTGCATAGATTTATGCATATGTATTCCCTGGGCAGCAGTATATAGTTCTAATGTACCTCTCTTGTGTTTTTTTTTTGTTTGTGGTTGTGTGCTGTCTCTTTGTGTGTGCTTCTGTGTTAGGTGCTGTCTCTTTCTCTACTCCACATTGCATTTCGACCATGTCACTGCGTGACCCACACACTCTCAACCTTTGCCCTTTAACCTTTCCCATGCAGAAGAAGAATGGGGCGATGGATTCTGATGACTTTAGAGCCTGTCTAATCTCGATGGGTTATGATCTGGTAGGGCCTTAAATGGGGTTCACTGATTATGAACCAAAAAAAAAAAACTTCTTGTTTTCCAGTATAAAATATCTAGGCAAAATACTTTTTTATTTTTATTATTATTTTTATTATTATTATGCTCAGTTAATTTTGATTTTATTTTAATTTAAAGATCAAATCTAATAAAGTTTTGTGTTTATAATTAAGTTAATTCTCAAAACAAGAAACTATTTAAAATCTAAAATTATATAATAAAATATTTTATTAAGCATAATGAATATACTTTCTTAAAATAAGTCATTATTTTATAAAATTTTTTGTCAAATATATATATATTTTTTATTATTATTATTTTGCTATTTTTTAATGTTAAAATAGTACAGTGGATATATTATCTTAAAACATCTCTCATTTTATACATTTTTTTGTTTGGCAAATACATTTATTTTTATGGATTTTTTTCCCCGGGGAAAAATGTAGATTATATGTATAAATGATGCATAAATAGACTATTAAATATATTTATATATTTATATTTATATATATTTACGAGGTATGTATCCACAAAAACGAACAAAAACAAGCAGTCTTTTTCTAACCTTGTGTCAAAGTCCCAATTAAAATAATAATAGTTATAATAATAATAATATCAATTGTAAATCAGCAAACCAAAATAAGGAGACTAAGCTCCTAGAAGCGTAGCACTGAGAGTTCAGTCAGCTTTCTCCAAAGGGAGTCCAAAGCATCAAAGCCTCAATCCACCAGGTGGCGCTGCAACACACGTTGAGAAACTTTTTTTTCCTTCATATTAAGTCCAAAAAAATAATAGTTCCAAGAGCTCAGTAAGTCAATGGGGACCATCAGTTGTTTTGTTACCCACATTCTTAAAAAACTTATATATATATATATATATATATATATATAATATATAATATATACAATTATATCATATATAAAATATTATGTTAAAATATTAATATATGTTAAAATAGTACAGTGGATATATTATCTTAAAACATCTCTCATTTTATACATTTTTTTGTTTGGCAAATACATTTATTTTTATGGATTTTTTTCCCCGGGGAAAAATGTAGATTATATGTATAAATGATGCATAAATAGACTATTAAATATATTTATATATTTATATTTATGTTAAAAATGTGTGTGTGTGTGTGTGTGTGTGTGTGTATATACAGTATATATATATATACATGTATATATTTAATTTAAATGCTATAAATGTATGTATGTGTGTGTTTTTTCAGGGTGAGGTGGAGTTTGCCCGGATCATGATGCTGGTTGATCCAAACACTTCAGGTGTTGTGTCATTCCAGTCTTTCATTGACTTCATGACAAGAGAGACAGCGGACACAGACACAGCTGAACAGGTCATCGCTTCCTTCAGGATCCTCGCTGCAGACAAGGTGTGTGTGTTGCTTGCTTAACCTTAACAGTTCTCTTCAGAACAGTCTTTTGTACCTGAAAAATTATCTGATCTGTTGTTTATTGTGTTTTGAATAGCCATATATTCTGGCAGATGAGTTGAGGCGAGAGCTTCCTCCAGACCAGGCAGAGTACTGCATCAGCAGGATGCCCCCATACACCAGCCCCGGGGCCCTGCCTGGAGCCCTGGACTACACTGCCTTCTCCACGGCCCTCTACGGAGAGAGTGACCTTTAACTCTCTCAACAGCTCTGACCTTTTTCAATCCCATCACACTTGTAAACCAAGTAAATTCTTTATTCATCAGCCTCAAGAAATTGAGACATGGCAAATAAACAAAATGAGCACAATTATTTTATAAAATTTTTTGTCAAATATATATATATTTTTTATTATTATTATTTTGCTATTTTTTATTATTATTTTTATTACTATTTTATGTGAGTAGCATTTTTTAAAGATGATATCTAGTAAACTTTTGTGAAGTTCATGCTCAATACAAGAAACAACTACTTTGCCAATGGGGTTAGAAAAAACTTATATATATATATTCAGGATCCTCGCTGCAGACAAGGTGTGTGTGTGTGTGTGTGTTGTTTAACTTTACTTTATCGATTTTCTTCAGAAAAGTCTTGCCTGAAAAATTCTTTCCATATTCCTTATCTGTTGTTTATTGTGTCTTCTGCAGCCATATATTTTGGCAGATGAGTTGAGGCGAGAGCTTCCTCCAGACCAGGCAGAGCACTGCATCAGCAGGATGCCCCCATACACCAGCCCCGGGGCCCTGCCTGGAGCCCTGGACTACACTGCCTTCTCCACGGCCCTCTACGGAGAGAGTGACCTTTAACTCTCTCAACAGCTCTGACCTTTTTCAATCCCATCACACTTGTAAACCAAGTAAATTCTTTATTCATCAGCCTCAAGAAATTGAGACATGGCAAATAAACAAAATGAGCACAACTTCAGTTTTTTAGTCTCAGTTGATGTATGTTGCTAGATGATTGATATGAAATGTTTAAGTCAATACACATGTAATGCAGTCTGGAAATGAAAAGAATGCAATTAATAAAAAAATGATCTGTAACAGTCCAAAGTAGTTGTGAATTTTAGATTCACTTTCTCATGAATTGTTGAATCCATGGCATGGGACACTATTTTACTGTCTTTCATGTAGGCTATGTATAATAGAGAAAATTTACAAAGACTTTGTCACTTGAATTACAGCCAAATCAGTAGTTAAGTTACACTAAATTCAGAATTCAGTACTTTTAAGTACATTATAGTTTTTTTTTGCATTTTACACTGATCTTTTCCCAATCGCACTTTTCCAGAATGAAATCTATTTTGTGTGGTAGTGTTAAACCCACAGTATGTAAGATTTTGCACATTTGAATTATCTCCAAATGAGAAAGATTCACCTAACCATTGTGCTTTTCTTGTTTTTCCTCTGGTACTGTAGTGTCCCTGGTTAAAAAAGCAACATGAATAGTAGCTCAACTCAATTCTCCACAACATAATCACCTAAAAACCTAACAGTGCATAATTTCATATACAGTAACAGTTTAGATAAGGTAGGAAGAGGTGACTTTGTCATTCTCACTAGTGAGTCAGATAATTAAGAGCACCATTGGCTGATTTGGTTGTACATGACATTTTGAATATTGCGAATGCTTGGAACATTTTCTTAAGTTTGGTGATTACATGAAGTATCAATCTATGTACTACTACAGGGCTTGTCACATAAAGAAAGCAAAAAAACAGAAATTATTATGATATAATACTAAATTTACAGTTGTGGGTAAAAGTATGTGAACCCTTTGGAACGACAGACAAACACCGCCTGCTTAACACACCATTGTCTGTATTAAACACAGCATGCAAACCATTCACAGTGAAGAGTGAAAAAGTATTTGAATCCCAGAATATCAATCAAGCTTTCACGAATACAACAAATTTCTCATTAAAAAGTCACACTAGTTCAGTGTACAATGACAGTGCATTTGAATGATTTTTGGTCAATTTGTTAACCTATCAAAATAGTTTTATGGGGAGACACTGCAGGCAAAAACACTGTTTTTTCATGCACCTGTCAAGTTTGAGATTTTGGGCTTTTTGGTTTTTCATAAAGTGTTTTTTTCAGACTAGTGGAAAGAAAACATCCAAAAGACACTGTTAAGTGTTTATTTTATAGCACTTTACCTATTTGTGTCAATAGATTTAAATTGCAATACATATTTTTAAAGGCCGTTTTCTCAAAATGAGTTTTTTCTCCTACACTGAGCCATAAATCTCCACTTCAGTAGCACTTACACACACCAAACTTTACATTTTTATTCCTGTCTATATCCTGAAGGTTTTTACAGAGGGATTTGTTCATATATAATTTGCTTGATTATATACAACATTTTATTCCCCCCAAAATTGTGAAAATATAGTGTTTTCTGTCCATTCTAAGCATTTTCTGAATTATGGAGTGACAAAAATGAGATACCCTACATTCCCTCTGTAAAAACTTTAGACTCTAATATGTCAAAACAATTAAATGAGAATTTTGAAACTGACATCATCCAGTGTTTAGATTTTTCTATAGAAATGTATGCAAATTAGTGCATATTTAATTAAACAATGTCTCATTTGCATATTTAAACCTAACATTTTAGAAAACTTGTAATAAAAAAAATGTTTGCAATTATCAACGTAATCAATCAGCTGGGTAAGTAAGGCGATAACTATTAGTTATTTTTTTACCCTATTCACCTGCAGTGTCTCGCCATGAAAAATGGTGATTTGTGAATGTCTGCTGTTGAATTCTATAAACAAGAAAGCCACATGTGTGTTTTACAGTGACATAAATGAAATAAACCTCATGAAAAGGCCAAGTCTCTGCTTTTTTAATTTAATGTTTTATTGAAGTGTAATTAACATACTGTAGGCCTAAAATATGTATGCATAATAGAGTATTTTATATAATATAGCATGTTTTACTTTTATAAAATACAAGTTTTAGTAGTTTTTACTTGTATAATATATTGAAAGTAAATTCTTTTTTTTTTCTGCTTTTCTTTTCTTTTTCCTTGCTTGCTTGCTTTTTCCACTGTAACTTACCAAATATGGAAAAGCCCTTTCTTTCCCACTTTACCGTTATCAGATCTCAGCAGCATTATCTCATGATGGGTGGTATCGTGGTCTCTCTGTTCTGGGATGAGTTCAGCACCTGCGGCTGTGTGAGTGGAGCTCTTCAGTCTTCTGGTTCTTACACACAGGTCCCTCAACAAGACCAGATCCAAAGTCCAGCAACATAGTCACTGAACATGGATATAGGAGAAGCGGAAGATGAAATACAGTTTCTGCGAACTGTAAGTAAAATGGACTGCATTAAAATACAAATGTGAATGCAATGAATGATATCTTGACTATTTCTTTATGCTGAACTGCATTAACTTCAGACAAAAAAGGGCTGATTATTAAACTGCAATTAGATTTGTTATTAGATTGATGTAATGAGATTCTTGGACATAAATATTAGATGCTAACAGATGGGTTGCAAAAAAATATAAGTGAAACATTTTTGGCCATGCATATGGATGCACAGTCCAGCATACGTGAAATTTAGATCTGTACCACAGACATTAACAGTGTTATTTAGTAATTTCAAACTGAGAAATTGCTCATACTGTAACTGTGTATGTATCATTAATTGTTGGATCTATGGGTTTATATATGTGGTTTTATATGTATTTACAGTGTTTGAATTCACATTTGAGAGCGTATGACCCATATCACTGGTGTCTATTTTTACTTTGTGTTATCAGTAACAGAGGAACTGGAGAGTCTGTTGAATGTGTGAGCTATTCACTCTCAGCTCCATATCTCTAAAACAGAGATAAATGGGATACTGTGCTCTCTCTTTCTCACACACATACAGTACACACTTCCACTGATTCACTGTATGTATTTTAGCACATGCGTTTGTAACAGTATCATGCTGGAAATCATTAATTGTTTGACGTTGTGTTAAAGCTAGGCTTTAAAAATGACATGAATGGTTGAATATGTGTGGTTGTGTCTGTGAGACCCACTGGTCAGTGAAACTCATATGACAAGCTGGAGGTGTTGGAATTCTCTATTCACTGACTGATAAGTCAGTCCTAAGTATTCAGTCCTTATAAGGCTACACTGCACTAATGACACAGAAGCACTTCTATTGTCCACACTGTAAGAGAAGCAATTACACTTTATGGGGCTTTTCAAATCACAAATATATATAAAAAAATATTACATTATTTAGTCAATGAATTAATTACATTAAAACATGGAAGACCAACAGTCAAAACAATTTAATATTATTTTACTTTTTTTGTTCATTGTTGCTATCATTGAGGTTTGCGTGTTCAGTTTTGAGGTGTATGTGCTTTTATACAAACCTTTTGAATGTAATGCCTTTGCACCATGTTACATTTTATTGAATACTTGTTTATTTAGCCTTGACAGTGATTTATTGGCTGAATATGATATTTTACATTTAACAAATGAACATTAGCAAAGTAGTGTTACTAAGGTCAATTATCAAATCTCAATGTGTCATATTGCCTTGATTTTTTTTCTAATTTCCTTTTTACAATTTGACATTTATTTAGCCCTATTTATGTATAGATTCTATTATATAGAGTTTATATAAAATATAATACAGTGACAGAGCTCTTCATTTTCCATTTGTTCCATTTGGTGCTATGGAATTCCTACGGGTGCCATAATATGTCATTATAAGCATTCTTCCATTAAAAACCTTAAGTTTAATTTATAATGTGTTTTTTTGATCAGATCTGATAGTAGTCCATATTCTTATTTCTGGTCCCAGTTGTAATGAGTTCAGACTTGCTGTAGCTGCGGTCTGTAATGAGAATGTGTTTTTCAGAGGGATGAGCTGGTATTGAGGTGTTGCTCATCAGGCCCTCATCAGCAGAAACTGTGTTTAGCTGCAGAAGGTTTCGGTGACCGGCTGTGTTATCTTGAGTCCACCTCCAACTCAAAGGTGAGATGCGCATTTGTTTAATAACATTTTTAAACCAAGTTACTATTCTGTGTGTAAGAACAGTCTACCATGTGCATTATCAAACTTCTGAAAAACCTTTCCTCTTGCTTACAGAATGTTCCCGCAGACCTTTCTGTGTGTGTGTTTGTGCTTGACCAGTGTCTGTCTGTCCGAGCGCTGCAGGAGATGCTGGCCAACCATGAAGATCAGTATGCAGGGGTGGGTAATGTAGTCAAAGGTGTACGTATTCATGTTGTAAACAAATGATAACATTTGTGCCGAACACTGTAAAATATCACAGAGTGGTTTCGTTTCAGTCACGTGAGGCAGCTGGGCGTCGTACTCTGCTCTATGGCCAGGCGGTTCTCTTTCGACATGTCTACAGCGACATGGCAAGACCAGTCTTGAATTTACCATGTTATTGCCATGCTGGGACTATGATGTTTTAACTTTAAACCTCTTCTGTCTTGTTTTAGTATCTCTGCTGTCTGTCCACATCAGGCCTCTCCTCTGACAAGCTGGCTTTTGATGTTGGTTTGCAGGAGGACACAAAGGGTAAGTTCATATTCTCCCCCTGTATAGTGTGTAATATGCGTGTGAATGTTTTAATCTTCTGCTATGAATACATGTTTGATAAAGACTAGGGCTGCCATATTATTGGTGTCATGATTGTTGTTTGTATGGTTTTAGGTGAGGTGTGTTGGTGGACGGTTCACCCTGCCTCTAAACAGAGGTCCGAGGGTGAGAAAGTCAGAGTGGGTGATGATCTAATCTTAGTTAGTGTTTCCTCTGAGAGATACCTAGTGAGTAAATCCATTCGTTTGTTACCTGGTTATCTATTTATATATCTGTATACAGGTATTTTTATGCAGTGTGACAACCTGTCTCTCTTTCTAGCATGTGTCGTGGAGTAATCGTGAAGGTAATGACAATGGCATTGGCCGGGTGGATGCTGCTTTCCAGCAGACATTGTGGAGTGTGGCTCTTGTTTCTACTCAGACTGCAGAGACGCAGGGTAGATGACCAATCACACGTTATCAATCATTTAAACATTTGTTTAGTGCCTGTAGATCTTACTGACTGATTTTCATGCTTTGTGACTAAATACATTGGCTAAAAAATTATGCAGTTTTTGTGACCATATGATAAAACCATATGACCATATGTTTTTAGATATATTTCAAAATGGACAAACAAAAAAATTCTAGATACAAATATATATTTGAAATTTATATAGACAATGTACATTTGTGCATATATTTCTATACATTATATATATGGGTGCATTGTAAATACAATATCTATAATAGATCATAAAAAACAGTTATTTTAGTAATATTTTATAATGTAATATTTTTGCTGGAGGTTTGTATAAAATTTGTGTCAGTTTTTCATTTGTTCGATTTTGACCTGTAGGTCATGTGAGAGGAGGGGATACTGTGCGTCTGCTACATGGACACACAGATGAATGTTTGACCATTCCTGCAGCAGAACACAGACGGGAGGAACGCAGGTCAGACAGGTCAAATAACTGATTGAATTACATTTATTACATCCTATTTCACCATTTTCCATCTTTTCCTTCAGATCTGTACATTTTGAGGGGGGCTCGGTATCTCTTCATGCTCGATCTTTATGGAGGCTTGAAACGTTACATGTTGCGTAGGTATTCCTCCAGTTAGTTAGTATATGACGGTTAGACAAAAGTATATATTTATTCCTTCTGTACTGGTCAGATCACAGTAGTGAAGGGTTGTTTGCAGGTGGAGTGGCAGCCACACACACTGGGGTCAGCCTTTCCGTCTTCGCCACCTTTCCACCGGCTTATACCTGGGACTGACTCAGGATCGGGGACTACAGCTGGTGGAGAGAGAAAGAGCTGATGTTAAATGCACTGCGTTCTGTCTCCGTGCATCAAAGGTTGGATAATATCAGCTATAAACACAACATAGCCAGATAAACCACATTTTTGGTTATATTGTATAGTCTGCATCATAATTTTCCTGTCTACACTTTCTCTTAAAGTGTGGTGGGATAATCAATTTTAATTATGATTAATGCAAACGTTATTCTTTCTGTATTTTTATAGGAAGAGAGCCAGGAGAGCTCACACTTTAAGAGGAGAGATTGCATGGGTGCACCTGAGATCAAATATGGAGACTCTCTCTGCTTCATTCAGCACTTTGACACAGGGCTTTGGCTCACATATCAGACCACTGACTCCAAGAGACAGAAGGAAAGTGTGCCACAGAGACAGGTAAACTTGTGTAAATAAATAAAATAAGGTCTAATATCATACTAGATAAGAACACTTACAATACAGAGCATCAGAAATCATTCTAATATGCTCATTTGATGCTCAAGAAACATTTCTTATGGCATTATCAATGTTGAAAACATTGTGATGCTTAATTTGTTTGTGGAAATGGTAAAACAATTTTTTCAGGATTCTTTGATGAATAGAAAGTTCATAAGAACAGCTTTTTTTAAAATAATGTTCTTTTGTAATCAGTTTTAAAATGACTTAATTTATAAATGTATTTACTGTCACTTTTGATCAATTTAATGCACCCTTTCTGAATAAATGAATGAATTAATTAAAAAAGAAATAATAATAATAAAAATCTTACTGACCCCAAAATATTTGAAAGGTAGTGGACATTAGACAGTTCCAGTGAACTCAGGAACTGCAAGTTAATAATCCAAGTTAATAAGCCAAAGCACCTTCCTTTGTATTGGTTCCGTCTGATATGAATTTTGGTTCAAATAATTAAAGGGAAGTGGTTCTCTCTCATAGGCTGTTTTGCAAGCAGAAGGTCACATGGATGATGGAATCACCCTCTCTCGCTCTCAGAGGGAGGAGTCAGAAGCTGCTTGTTTAATTCGAAGCTCCGCCCTTCTCTTCTCAAAATTCATTAGGTAAATATAGAAAATAGTAGAGTGGTAGCAGATGAAATAATATGTGCTTATCAGCTTTGCTTGAGCAGTTAGATATGCAAATGGTTTTAAAAGGCCAAAATGTGTTCAAAGAAGCACATTTATGTTTCGTAATGATTTTTCTTCACTTCTAAAGGGGATTAGATGATGTCAGCCAAAAGGAAAACATCACGAATTTGGATCTTCCAATTGAGATGGTCCATCTGACCCTCCAGGATTTGCTTGGTTATTTTCAATATCCTGAAATGGGGCAGGATCATGAGGTCAGACAGGGAGATATTAGAGCACTGAAAAAAAGACAAAATCTTTTCCAAGATGAGGTAATACCTGCGGCGAATGAGAAACTCATATATCTTGCTACACACTGCAATAATATCTGAACTGTTTACTTTTTTTATTCTGCTTCATTGTGCTTTTCACAGGGTATAATCACTCTGGTGCTGGACTGCATCGATCACTTGCATGTGTACAACAGTGCCACTCATTTTGCAGAGGCTGCTTGGAAAGAGGCAGGAGAGTCTTGGGAAATTATCTTGAACTCTTTTTATGAGCTACTAGGTATAGGATGACTCATGTTTCAAGATTTATAATTCAGGTTTAGCTTTTATTAACAAATTTTCTGTTTCCCCTGCAGCTGCCCTTATCAGGGGTAATCGGAATAACTGTGCCCACTTTTCTGGTTCCTTGGACTGGCTGGTCAGCAGACTGGAGAGGCTGGAGGCTTCCTCTGGTAGATATTTTGCAAAATTGTTTAGCTTGTATTGTGACTAGAATAAGCTGATTTTAGAGTCTAGACATTGTTTTAATGCCTCACCTTCTCATTTGTTACTTTTTTAGGAATATTGGAAGTGTTACACTGTGTTTTAGTAGAAAGTCCTGAAGCTTTGAACGTTATTAAGGAAAGTCACATAAAATCTATAATCTCACTTCTGGACAAACATGGAAGGAACCATAAGGTAACATTTACAGTACCGGGGTCTGCATTTATTTGATCAAAAATACAGGAAAACAGTGTGAAATAATATTATAATTTAAAATAACTGTAAATGTTACACACCTGTAATATATAATATATTTTTTAAATGTAATTTATTCCTGTGACAGCCATTACTTCAGTCTTCAGTGTCACATGATTCTTCAAAATCATTCTAATATGATGTTTTGGTTCTCAAGAAACATTCTTATTATTATGGTGTTGAAAACAGTTGTGCTGCTTAATATTTTTTGTGTAAACCAATCATTTTCTTTTTCTATTTAGGATTTTTGGATGAACAGAAAGTACATAAGAATGCATTTATTTGAAATATAAATATTTTGTCACATTTTAAATGCCTTTACTGTCACTTCTAATTATTTAATGTGTCGTTGCTGATTAATAGTATTACTATATTTTTACAATTCTGAACCCAAACTTTTGATCGTTAGTATATTTATGTGTATTTATTTATTTATCTATCACATCTGCAGACCTTGGATGTGTTGTGTTCACTCTGTGTGTGTCATGGCATGGCCGTCCGCTCTAATCAGCATTTGATTTGTGACACACTGCTGCCAGAAAGAGACCTGCTGCTACAAACAAGACTGGTTAACCAAGTTTTCAGGTGATTTGTTATTTGTAAAATAATAGTGAAGGGCACATTTCGAGGTAATAATTTGCGCATCTAAAAATATTTTTTTAGTCTGTTATAATATAGAAATTGACCAGCTATGAGTATAAATGTTAAAAAATCCTATAGAACATTTGAAATTTTTTTTTTTCTGTTTAGTGTGCGTCCAAACATCTTTCTGTGTGCAAAAGATGACTGTGCCCAATACAAGAAGTGGTATTATGAGGTTGTAGTTGAGAAGGCAGAGCCTTTTGTGACAGCAGAGCCTACTCATCTGCGAGTCGGTTGGGCCAGCACTGAAGGGTACCGTCCCTCCACCACAGGGGGTCACAGCTGGGGGTCAAACGGTGTAGGAGATGACCTCTGCTCTTACGGCTTTGATGGACTCCAGCTCTGGACAGGTGATATGGAGACTAAGCACATGCACTACAGTTCAAATGTTTGAATTTTTTTTAAAGATATCCAGCAAGAATGTGTTAAATTGCTCAAAAATAAACGTTCATTTGAACTGTTTTCAACATTGATTATAATGAAAAATATTTCTTGAACACCAAATCAGCATAAAAGTATGACTTCTGAAGGATCATGTGACACTTAAGACTCCAGAAATGGTTGCTAAAAATTCAGCTTTGCCATCACAGGAATTAATAAAATTTTACAATATATTACAATAGAAAACAGTCATTATAATTGTAATAATATTTCACAATGTTGCTGTTTTTACTGTATTTTTATCAAATAAATGTGAACTCCAAACACTATTGTTTATTCTTTCCTAGGAGGTGTAGGTCAGAGGGTCACCTCACCCAATCAGCACTTGCTAAGGGAGGATGATGTCATTAGTTGCTGTCTTGACCTTAGTGCAATCTGCATCTCTTTCCGGGTCAATGGACAGCCAGTTCAAGGCATGCTGGAGGACTTCAGTGTGGATGGGCTGCTGTTTCCAGTCGTCAGCTTCTCAGCTGGAGTGCAGTGAGTTACCTTTGAATGGATTTTGATTTTGCATGTTGTGTTACTTGTAGGTTTGTTTGGTCATGATTCATCACACAATGAAAAATGTGGTCTATTCTACCCCAATTCTACTTCATTTTATTTTAAATTAACCTCCCCAAGTCAAAATTATGACCTGTACATCCTAAAACAACTTAAATAGTGCACTCTTTTGTTTTTTTTTCATTAGGGTGCGTGTGCTGTTTGGAGGTCGACAGGGGGAGTTTAGGTTTCTTCCTCCAGCTGGTTTCTCTCCATGTGCTGAAGCTCTCCTCCCAAAAACCCGCTGCAAGCTGGGACTGTTTCACAAACTCACACGAAATCACACCGAAAGCCAGCGTGACCTCTTAGGCCCTGTGGTACCTATAAGCCCAGTGACCTTTATCCCCATTCCAGTGGATTCCAGTGAGGTACTATTCAATTTTAAGTACGCTCTGATTATTTTAAATTTAGCACCAGTACATTTATTTCAAGCTACAATCGGTCTTGCATCAACTTGTATGAGTGTCTGACACCCTTGCGCTCAACTCTGCATCTTGTCAGGTTGAATATCCTCCACAGCTGGAGCAGATCAGAGAAATATTAGCAGAAAACCTCCATGAACTCTGGCTTATTGACAAAATAGAGCAGGGGTGGACCTACGGACCTGTAAGTATCTGAGTAACATCTTTTAAGTAGCTCCATCTCATTCTGATGTATATTGAAAATACATCTGTTCTCCTAGGTTAAAGATGAGAGCAGAAAAATACACTTGTGTCTAGTTGAGTTTTCCAAACTTCCAGATCAGGAGCGAATTCATAACCTCCAGTCATCTGAGGATATCCTCAGGTATTCCATTGATTATTGTGCCTAATAAAGTATTAATTAGCTCTTTATTATTAATCATGCTTCTTTTTGTGTTGTGGAAGGACTCTTCTGGCTTTTGGTGTCCATATTGGACTCTCTGATGAACATGCCGAGGAGAATGTGAAATATGTCCGCCTTTCAAATAAGTATATCAGAATAAAGTTCCTCACTAAGACATCTGACTTTTACAGTCTGCATGAATGTAACAGTGAATTGTTGCATGTTAAATGAATCCTGATTACATCATCTGTCCAGGTATGAGTTATGGAATGGATATAAACCAGCCCCGGTGGATCAGTCCCGTGTCGTGCTAACAGCTGCACAGGAAGAGCTGGTGGACAAACTGGCTGAGAATGAACACAACATCTGGGCCAGAGAGCGTATCAGGCAGGGCTGGAGCTGTGGACCACAGCAGGTGGAAATTAAAGTATTTGTATGAAAACAAATGATATAAATCGTGGGAATTCTTTGGCACTGAATCACTGTCACTGAAATGCCAAATTTGTCTACTTGAGACCATCAATATTACCATGAGGAAATTGTTTCTCAATGTATATTTCTATGTTTTAGGATGTAATGTATAAGAGAAGTACTCAACTAGTGCCATTTTCCCTGTTGGACGAGAAGACCAAACAGGCTGGTAGAGATGCCATGAAGGACGCACTGGGTACCCTTCTTGGTTTTGGATATACTGTGGAACCGCTGGAGCAAGAACATGGTGGGAGCATTATCATTTTATAGAGTTATGAAGTATAGTCTGGAGAATTACCATTTGGGCAGTTGGTTAAATTTCAAACTTACTAACAAAGTTTACTTTTAGAACATAAAAATGTATACTTTTATTCAGCAAGGAAACATTAAATTGGTAAGTGACAGTAAGGACTTTTACATTATAACAAAAAAGTAAGAAATGTTTCTTGAGAACCAAATCAGCATATTAAAATTATTTCTGAAGGATTATGTGACCCTGAAGACTGGAATAGCTGCTCAAAATTAAGGAATAATTTACATTTAAAAAATCTTGAAATAGAATGCAGCCACTCTAAATTGTAAAAATATTTGACAGTGTTAATGTTTTTAATGTATTTTTGATCAAATAAATGCAAGGTGAGCAGAAGTGACTTATTTTAAAAACATTAAAAAACCTTACCAACCCCAAACTTTTGATGGTAGTGTATGTTAATCAAACCTGAACACTGTTGTGTTTTTCCCTCCCATAGCTTCAAGCAGCAATATTAAGTCTGTGACTGCAGAGAGATTTCGGATTTTCCGTCTGGAGCAGCTCTTCGCAGTGCATGATGGAAAATGGTACTTTGAGTTTGAGGCCATAACTGATGGAGAGATGAGAGTGGGCTGGGCACGACCTGGGTGTAAACCCGACGTGGATCTTGGGTCAGACAATCAGGCCTTCGTGTTTGATGGTTCTAAGGTATTTCAGTAATAATTTATTATGTCAAAGCAAATTGTACTGAGATCATAACCATGTTTTGACTCTGAGTTGCCTTTAGGAACAGTTAAGGATCATAAAATAAAAAAGATGACAGATTATATATCTTTTTTTTTTGTTGCATGTCATGCTTTAGGGACAGTGGTGGCATGGTGGGGCAGAGCGATTGGGTGGCAGCTGGAAGAGGGGGGATGTAATTGGCTGTTTGTTGGACCTGACTACATGCACTATGATGGTTACTCTTAATGGAGAGCTACTGCTAAACAGTCGTGGTTCTGAAGTGGCTGTAAAAGACTTCAATAAATCTGACGGTGAGTTCTCTTTGATCATTTTCCATTCTGTTTTGACACAAATTTATCAAATATATTTAAAAGATATATATAAAGGTGTACTTTTCTGCTTTGTGTAACATACATTTCTCACTGTTTTCTCTCTGATGAATTCTAGGTTTTCTGCCTGTCTGTAGCATAGGGATCAACCAGGTGGGTTGTTTAAATTTGGGTCGTCAGGTTGACTCACTAAAATACTTCAGTGTTTGTGGCCTACAAGAGGGATACCAGCCCTTTGGTTTGAACATGAGCAAAGAGATACCACTATGGATGAGCTGGAGAGAGCCTTTGTTCATTTCTATATCCAATGACCATCCTAACATACAGGTTAGTTAATTTACATCAAGTGTGGGTGATACATTTGTAGATAAATAATATTTTTGCAGATAAACCGAATGCTTGTTTGAATTTAATTTAATTTAATTTAATTTAATTTAATTTAATTTAATTTAATTTAATTTTATT
>NW_015554063.1:254353-281400 GCF_001515605.1 Sinocyclocheilus anshuiensis
TATGTCATCTATTTAAGGCAAGACTACTACATTGTTACTAAACATCTTAGATTCTATTATTTTAAATCAACATTTAAAATAATGTCAAATGCGATGTTCTATAATTTCAAATTTCTTCCCAGGTGATTCGTGTTGATGGAACAGTTGACAACACTCCATGTCTGAAAGTAACACAGAAGTCTTTTGGGCAGCAGGAAAGGGGCACAAGCGATGTTGGATTTTACCGTCTGAGCATGCCAATAGAGTGTGCACAGGTTTTCTCCAGCCCCGGTGAGGTCACTGTGCCCCCCAGCAGCAGTGTGGTGTGCCACCTCAGAGATCCAGAGGAGGGAGATGCAAATTCTGACTTTGAGGTACTGATGAAAGCTCACAGATACGCAGGATCCAGAGATGAACTCAATAATCACAAAGACCACAGTCAGGAAAAGCCATCTAGACTCAAACAGCGGTGAGTTCAGTTCACACTTCTTGTTCACACCAACACCAAGCACAATTGGACTAACATTAGTAACTGTTGTATTGACTGAAACTGTCTTTATGACATACCTATATCAACTGGTGGCTGTAGGTTTCTGCTGAAGAAGAAACCAGAGTTAAACACCACCCACTCATCAGCACGTTTGTTGGAGGAAGTGATGGCCATCGAGAAAGATGAAAACAACCGCCTTGTTCATTGCACTACGGTAGTCAATAATCCTTTTCTTATTCATCCATTTGTTACTGGATCACTTAATGGGAGCTTTGAAACAAGCAGTTTTGGTTTGACTGGGTTTAACATAATCGCATCTCTCTTCTGTTTTTCTCACTGCAGTATTATTACTCTGTGAGAATCCCCTACAGTCAGGAGCCGTTTTATGTTTGGGTTGGGTGGGTAACCTCTAAGTTCCACCATCATGATTTGCCCTTTGACCTGGACAGCATTTGTACTGTCACAGTCACTCTTGGGGATGAATGGGGCAAAGTTCAAAAGAGGTAAGAATCATAGGGCCTTTAAGAGATGCTGGATGTTTAAACAAAGAAAACTAGCTATGTTTTTTTGTCATTTTGTTATGATGTCTGAAAATACATAATAATTATTTTACATTGTGTGTGTTTCAGTGTTGTTATTGTGAACTAAAACTAATAAATACTATAATAGTATATTAATTAATAATAATACTAGTGTGTGTTCATTCATTTGTTAGTGTCAAGCGTAGCAGCTGTTACATGGTGTGTGCAGCAGAGGGCAGTAGTTTGTCCCATAGCCGCAACAGCAGTGGCCTGGAGATTGGATGTCTGGTTGACACTGCAACAGGGCTCCTGACATTCACTGCTAATGGCAAAGAACTTGCAACATACTACCAGGTGAACATCAGTTAGCAGTGTTAACATTCTCATTCAAATATTTAGCTTTGCATATCATACCTTTTATCATATAGGTTATGCATTAGTGTTTCCTAATGATCTTGGGATGTATACTGTCCCATAAAATAATGCTTATATTTAGAAAAAATTACTATAGAAATTACTATAATTTCAAGCATGCCTTGACTTTGTAGTTGTGATTTTAGCGTTACACAAAAAGCAAAGCACTTTGTAGACACTTTACATTCTCCTTATTTAGTCTGTTATTTTAGTTTTACCTCAGCCATGTCTCTCCATTTGTAGGTGGATCCAGGAACCAAGCTCTTCCCTGCTGTATTTGCTAAAGCCACAAGTTCTAATGTCTTCCAGTTTGAATTGGGACGTATCAAGGTAAACCAATTCATGAGTTCTGTTCTCCATGGCCAGACATCATTACAGCCTGTGGAAGACCAAATAAATCTCTGAAAAAGTGCATCTTTCAGCCCAGTGGGCGTCCTTGCAAGCTTGCAAATAATATATTTAGTTGCCAGCAAAGTCTCCTTTGGCGTTAATAAATAAAATATTGAATGCAGTATCAGTCTTCTTAAAATGGGTTGCAACACATTAATTTCTGGCTTGGATCAGAACAAGAGTACAGATTATATTATATATCGTTATGTAACTTATACTGTATTATTACCTTTACATAAACACTGTTATAAGCTTCTACAAAAAAGCATTTCTGCACATAAGAAAGAAAACATCAAATTACCTTATTTCTATATAGTTTTCCCTATAATATTTGCTGCAGGTTAGGGATTTGTATTGTTGCCCACAGAATGTGATGCCACTATCAGCGGGAGTTTTTCGGAGTGAAAGAAGAAATGCAAAACCTCAGTGCCCTCCTAGATTGTGTGTTCAACACCTAACGCTTATGCGGTGGACCCGAGTACCTGACCACACTCAGCCTGTGGAAGTGACCCGTCTGGAGGAGAGATATGGCTGGAGAGCTCGCTGCACTCAGATCCGTCAGATCATGACCCTGCATATACCTGAGGAGAACAGGTCAGAGGTCATGATGAAGATGTCAAGTAACTGCTAACATGTTTGCCATTTTTATCTATGGAGCTACAAAAATAACCAAAAAATATTACGACTTTGACATATAACATTTAATAACATTGTGGCATATGTTATAGTTTTGTGGCATATTTTTATAGTTCAGAATGTAATTTTTAATCTGAATATTTACAGCTAATTTTCCCATAAAAAACTTGCAGTGTAAAAATACAAAACATTAAAATTATACAGTAATATTTGTATAATGTAAATAAAATTTGATTAAAATCTATAAAACATTTTACACACTTCAACATTTTTGCCATTTTTATCTATGGAGCTAGAATTTGTTTTTTAAATGTGACAATTAACAAAATTGATTTTTTTTGGGTGGTGTATTTTAAAGTTTTCAATTTGAATTTGGTACATTTAAATTTTAAACATGACATTAGTAAACTTTAATTGTTTTTTGTTGTATTTAATATACTTGTATTTTTAAGATAACATATTTTTTTTTATTCCGATAACCTTCCGATAACTTCTGAATTTCTGAATTAATTTTTGTTGTCTGAATATTTAAAACTATCCCCCCAGCCCCCCAAAACTGCTGTTTAAAAATACAAATCTATAAAAATGTTTAATGAAAAAACAACAACAAAATTCTAATACAATTTTTTTATTTCCATGATTATCCTCTTTTCCCTCTTTCAGGTGTGTTGACATTCTGGAACTGTCCGAACTGCATGATCTCCTGAAGTTCCATGATCACACCCTTCACCTCTACTCAGCCCTTTCAGCTCATGGAAACACACATGTAAGCCACGCCCTCTGCAGCCATGTGGACCAATCACAACTCTTGTTTGCCTTGCAGTGCTCTAGAATGCCAGGTCACCTGCGGACAAGTTACTACAACTTCCTCATCAACACCCACCTCGGTGCCCACGCCAGTGCCAGGCAGGCCATGACCCACGAATACATTGTGCCTATGACGGATGCCACGCAGTCTACTATGCTCTACAAAAACAATAGGAAGGTGCAGAGATTCCCAGGAAGTGACTTCAGCACTTCCTTATGGCCCAGAATGCGTTTTACGTCACCTTGCTTCATCAGAGCTAATAGAATAGACGTGATGGATAGAGATGAGGGCGGGGCTTTGTGGAGTAACTTGCGACAAAACAGCCCAGAGATCCCATTGGATGTATTAAAGGATGTTGTCATAACAATGCTGAAGAAGGCAGTGGCAGCAGTAGGGCAGGGTGTGAGGGATCCTGCAGGGGGAAGCATAGAGCTCCTTATGGTTCCTTTGCTCAGTTTACTTCACACTCTCCTGCTGATGGGTGTGTACCAGGGGACAGATCTGGAGGCCGTGTTTAGTCTCATCCTGCCAGCCAGTTACATGAGAGGAACATGTAAAACAGAAGAGATGGATGAACTGGAAGAAAGTGATGGAGAAAGAGAGGAAAAGGAGGGTAGAGATTGGGAGGATAATGTCCCTCAGCAAAATCTTCTTCAGATGAAGCTTCCAGAAGCTGTCAAATTACAGGTTGGCACAGTTCATTTAAAGGCATAGGTCACCCAAAAATGAAGATTTTGTCATTTATCTACTCATTCTTATGTCATTCAACACTGTTGCCCCTTTTTGACCGGATTCTCTCTCTCTTATAATGTCTCCCTTTCTCACAATTTCTCAATATCAGGTGTGCCACCTTTTGAAGTACCTGTGTGACTGCCAGGTACGTCATAGAGTAGAAGCCGTGATGTCGTTCTCAGGTGACTTCGTAGGTCGTCTTCAAGACAACCAACGCTTTCGATACAATGAAGTTATGGATGCGCTCAACATGTCTGCTGCTCTCACGGCATGCAAAACTAAAGAGTTCCGTTCCCCGCCTCAGGAACAGGTCAGAGGTCATAGGTTAACTGGATTGGACTGTGTATTTCAGTCATTATTTACTTGCCTCATTCCAAATCTGTGTGACAGGCGTGTCCAGTCCTGCTTCTGGAGGGCACACATCCTGCAGAGTTTAGCTCCAACACACTTGCCTAGAAGTTACTAATGAATCTGTAGATTTGATTAGCTGATTCAGGTATGCCTAATTAGGGGTGGAGCTAAACTCTGCAGGACAGTGGCCATCAAGGAACAGATTTGGACATCCCTGCTGTATGACATTCTTTCTTCTGTGGAACGCAAAAGTGAATATTTTGGAAAAATATGAAATTCAGTAGGGTTTAATGTTGTTTTAGAACCACTGAAACAGTTTTCGAAATATTTTCTGTTGTGTTTCACTGAAAGTCAGAAAGGTCTGGAACATCATTAGGGTGAATAAATGTTGAATTTTTTGATATTTTTTAAATGAATTATCCATTTAAAGACATGATGTAATGGAAATAGCAACAGTCAGATCTTTTCCTCCATATTGTGACGCACATCTGAGTGAAATCTGTTGTTCAGTCCATTGGTTGTTGATTGGATGGAGGTGTATCTGAATGTGAGCTTGCAGTCAATTATAAGAAAGGAGCAGGTTTTATGCAGACAAAATAATTGGAGATGTCTGGCATACTTATCCCAGAGGCAAATCTGTTGTTTCACCAGAACATTGAGTTATGGCATTTGGATTAAATACGAGGTTAAAAAAAATTGAAAGGAAATTAATCATTCACATTATGATCAACAACATAATTTTAGAAAAGAAGATGAATTTTCATTTCATGCAGATTGAACTTTCCCTAATGAGTCCTTATTTTTTCTCTGTCCAGATAAACATGATGTTGAGCTTCCGGGAAGAGTGTCAAGAATGTCCTTGTCCAGAGGACGTCCAAGATTTGATGTGGGAATTCCATCAGGATCTAATGAGCCACTGTGGTAGGCAGCCAATTAGGACAACGAATGCTATAGCCTATTTGTATTTCCATTAACTGGCCTCATGACCTCTTGTATGCATTTATTCACATCTTTTTTACTTTGTTTAATACAGGAATTGAGATAGACAGTGATTCAGAGAATGAGGATGAGGACAACCAGTCAGTCAGGAATCACCTCCAAAGCCTAGTGGATAAAATAATTAATTTAAAGAGGAGAATGTCTGGTCTGCCTGAAGAGATTGTGAACAAACCTGGTAGGAAACACTACCAGTCACTTTTGGCTCTCGAAAATGATCTTTTTCATTATTTTGGGATCACATTGTTATGTTATGAACTGTATTAATACAGCATCTTGATTCTGTTACTGGTAAAACTGTACAGGGTCTTTCAATTACACACCAGATGAGTGAAGTTAAAACAGACCTCTCCCTTTCTAGTCTCACTACAGCAGCTGATATTAGAGACCATGCTTCACTGGGCCCAGGAGGGGACGATAGAAGACCCAGCTCTGGTGCGTGCTGTTTTCAGCCTGCTGCATCAACAGTATGCTGGGCTGGGAGGCCAGATGTCTGCACCACTACAGAAGGCTTACTGTATCAGCCAGACATCTGTGGAAGACACTCTTAATCTACAGTGGGCTCTAGCACGCATTCGTTCATTGCTCACAGCCAGGATGGGCAAAGAGGAGGAGGAACTCATGATCAGAGGACTAGGGTAAGAGAAGGTGTCTGGGTTTGTAATGTAATACTATATAATTACTTATTCTATACTGCACAGTATACACTGTGTACTGTGTACTATGTATTTTTTTTTAAATAGTAAGCGAAACATTATGTAGCATTAACCATTTCAAACAATACTATGCTTTATCACATGACCTTAACAAGTAGCATGTGAGTAGCATCAATCTTAGAAATTAATATGGTTATTATACATTTTTGTATCAGTTTTGTGTAAAAATGTGCTTATTTTGAATCAAGATAGATGTTAAAATTGCAGCTAACTGAAAACCCAAAGAAAGGGAGATATTTAAGTTTAGGTAATATAATGTTAATATATGCATTTTAAAAGATAGAAAAAATTAACACACTAATGTTCAGAAGGTTTTTTATCCTGAAAAAACAAAAACAAAACATCACAGTTTCCACAAAAGTTGAAAAAATGTTGAGCACCGAATGATTTCTGAAGGATCATGTGACATAAAGACTGGAGTAATTCAGCTTTGCAATCACAGAAATAAAATTTTAATATATTTGATTTTTATAATTTTATTTTAAATTTTATTCTATAATATTACTATTTTTAATGTAGAGACCTCTTTCAAAAACCTATTTTTTTTACTGACCTCAAACTTGTGAACGGTACTGTATTTTTTTATTTTTATGATTTTTATTATTATTTTTATGATTAAGCACAAATTCATCATAAAGTGACATTTCTAATCTGAACAGAGGCACTGAATATAGTACCAATAAAACATCTCAGCCAATAAAATTACTTATTTTGACACATTCCATAATACAATTATCACTTATTAAATTATCCAATATTTCTGATGGACTACTATGTCCAAGTCAGTTTTATTCCTAATCTAAGACCTTTGTTTTCTCTTGTGTAGTGACATTATGAACAATAAAGTTTTCTATCAGCATCCTAATCTGATGAGAGCTCTGGGGATGCATGAGACCGTCATGGAAGTTATGGTGAATGTCCTTGGTGCTAGAGAATCTAAGGTAATCATAATAACATCAAGTACTTGCAGTGATTATCAGCTTCTGCGTTCATTATGGTTGTAAAATGTCAACTACATAATTGAACCACTCAAATTAGAACTTAATCATTGCATTAAGTGCAGTGTTTTGATTTATTCACTCCCATGAGGTGCTCTGTTAACTCTTATCCTCTGGCCTCATTAAGGAAATCATGTTTCCTAAGATGGTTGCGCACTGCTGTCGTTTCCTTTGTTATTTCTGTCGAATCAGTCGGCATAATCAGAGGGCCATGTTTGATCATCTCAGCTACCTGCTGGACAACAGTAATGTTGGACTTGGTATGTTTATCCTAATACTGATATGGTTAAACCTCAACCTGAACATTTCTAAGGAAGTAGACAAAAGAAAATGTGAATTTTTTTTTATCAGCTTCTCCCTCAATGAGAGGATCAACTCCTCTGGATGTGGTGGCTGCTTCTGTCATGGACAACAATGAACTGGCTCTTGCTCTTACAGAGGGAGATCTAGAGAAAGTAAGTCTCACTGACTGATTCTTTTATCTCTCTTCTACATTACTTCTGACTTTTGGTGATATTGAGCTGTCTGTACTGGTTTTTCATTTGTACAGGTGGTGCAGTATTTGGGAGGCTGTGGTTTGCGTAGTTGTGCTCTGCTGGTCTCCAAAGGATACCCAGATATTGGTTGGAATCCTGTAGAGGGAGAACGTTACCTGGACTTCCTGCGTTTTGCAGTATTTTGCAATGGTAATGAGCAGTTCCTGAATCCTAACCTAGTGAAACCTATTTAAACACCTCTGGTTGGTTTTGATTAGTTATTCTCCTCATACAGGTGAGAGTGTTGAGGAGAACGCCTATGTGGTAGTGAGGCTTCTGATTCGCCGACCTGAATGCTTTGGCCCCGCCCTTCGCGGGGAGGGGGGAAATGGTCTTTTAGCAACTATTGAGGAAGCCATCAGAATTTCCCACCTGCAGGATGGAACCAGTGCAGCCAGTACACACAGTTCCAACCGGACACTGTGAGTGTTACGTTTCGAATTTTATCCTGTCTTATCCATTCTCGCTCATGCCCATGTCTCATTCTGACCTGTACTTCTAGTGACACGCTTGATGATGAAGATGATGATGTCATTCACATGGGACACGCCATAATGACCTTCTACTCTGCTCTCATTGATCTGTTGGGTCGTTGCGCCCCTGAGACGCATGTAAGTGTTTCAGGAAACCCACTGGGCAAGCTAGATAAGAGCCTCGTAATGTGCTTGAAGGATTTAGTTGGAAAAGGCTTATTGGTTTTATCTACTTTTTAAGGCAAAGTCAGTTTTCATTAAAGGTTTGAAAGGTTCTTCAAGGTTTGCTAATGGGCGTCTCTGTTGTGTGTGAATATGACCTGCAGCTCATAGAAGCGGGGAAAGGTGAGGCCATTCGGATCAGGGCAATCTTGAGGTCTCTCGTTCCCAGAGAGGATCTGGAGGGAATCATCAATATTCCTTTTAGTTTACCACTTGTAAACACAGGTGCGTATGAGTGTGTGCATTTGTTGACTTGTGAACTTGCGTAAAATATACATTCATGACATAAAAATAATTCTTTTCCTGACTATTGATTTATCTTTCTAAATGTATTTGATTATTAAAAACTGAAATCAGTGTAATGAGAGAGAGTCTGAGCTCAGTTTTTAAATAAACTAAGTAAATTTAGTTTGGAGCTGCTGGCAAAGATGTGTAGTAGGGTATTTTATGTCTAAAAGTGATTCATTGGTGGTTGAAAATATTTTGTGGTTGCTATACTCAGATGATCTAGTGGTGGAGCCTGACATGTCTCGGATATTTTGTCCGGATCACAAAGCAGCCATGGTGCTGTTTTTGGACCGGGTTTATGGAGTTCAGGACCAGCAGTTTTTGCTGCGTCTACTGGAGAATGGTTTCCTGCTGGACCTGCAAGCGGCTGTTAACATGGATGCTGTAAGTGGGAAGATGTTGAATGTAGGAAAAGTTCACCCAAATTTGAATACTGTCATTATGTCTTTTCAAACCGATATGACCTTTTTTGACCCATGTGACCTTTTCTTCTGTGAAACACAAAAGGAATTTTAGCTGAATCTCTGTGGTGCCTTTTTCCATAGTGTGCAAATAAGTGGGGATGGAGTTCTTGATCTCCAAAAATGTCATAATTTAATAAAAATTTTTAATTTTTAGGCATTTAGCAGACACTTTTATCCAAAGCGACTTACAAATGAGGAATAAAACATCATCAAAGCAGTTGAACTCATGCACTATATTCCAAGTCTTTTAAAGTCAAACAATTGTTTTGTGCAAGGAATAAATCTGAAATTTAAGTCTTTTATTTACTGAAAATCTTGAGTTTGTGGAGTCTGAGCCCCCTAATTAAGGTTTGAATCCCGCAGTGGACGCCAAAATAAAGGTTATGGGGGTCTTACAGGCTTGCAGTTTTAATTTGACATATTCCAACAGTGTTCTCTGTTTCATCAGCTCTGTCTGAATGCAACATAAAAAGAAAATATGATTTCAACCACCCCTAAAACAGGCCACACCGTTGATGTATGGCTCCTGGAGTTGCAAAACTGAAGAGATTACCAAAACACAGAAGTCACATTGCCAAAAGTTTGGGGTTAATCATTTTTTTTAGAAAGAAGAAATTAATACTTTTATTCAGAAAGGATGCTTTAAATTGACCACAATTGACAGTAAAGGCATTTATAATGTTAAAAAATATTTCTGTTTTCAAATAAATGATGTTCTTTTGAACTTTCCATTCATCAATGAATCCTGAAAAATTAAGGGTGAAAAAAAGGGTGAAGTGACATGTGGCCAAGTATGGTGACCCATGCTAGGAATTAGTGCTCTGCATTTATCCCATCCAAAGTGCACACACACAGCAGTGAACACACACCCGGAGCAGTGGGCAGCCATTTTTTGCTGCGGCGCCCGGGGAGCAGTTGGGGGTTCGGTGCCTTGCTCAAGGGCACCTCAGTCGTGGTATTGAAGGTGGGAGAGAGCGCTGTACATTCACTCCCCCCACCTACAATCCCTGCCGGTATGAGACTCGAACCCGCAACCTTTGGGTTACGAGTCCTACTCTCTAACCATTAGGCCACGGCTTCCCCATTAATCATGATTCCACAAGAATATTAAGCAGCATATTAACTGTTTTCAACATGATAATAAATGTTTCTTGAGCACCAAATTGGCATATTAGAATGAATTCTGAATGATCATGTGACACTGAAGAATGGTAATGGTTGCTGAAAAATCAGCTTTGTATATATAGATATGTTTTCCCTCTTTGCAGATGGGGTTAGGTGGAACAGATATGGCACTGGCCCTTAATCGATACATATGTGTGGCTGTGCTGCCATTGCTGAGTAAGTATTCCTCTCTGCTGTGTGACTCCTCTTCACTGCGGACTGGGCTGGTGGATGAGCTCCTGCAGGGTGTCTACAGCCTCTCTAAAGCCAGCGGACTGACCAAGGCCCAGAGAGATGCTATCCAGGACTGTCTGCTGGCAGTGTGCGGGTGAGGACGTTCGATTTTGCTTTTTTTGGATTGATTTTATTACAGAATAAAAGCCATGAATGGCACAGTTACAATAGTGAATGCTTTAAAAAAGTTCTGCAAATAATAAACCATTAGAGTGGAAGTCATTGTATCTTTGTCTGCCTGTTCTTGCTCTTTTAGAACTGACGAATATTTTAAGATCAGATATTAAGAAACAAATCCATATTGTATAGGTCTGTTTATTTATAACCCGTTATCATTTATTTATAACAATTTTGTTCCCACAGAAAACTGAATCCCTCCATGTTGCAGTCTCTGCTGCAGAATCTTGTGTTTGACGTCCCTCAACTATCAGAAAACTCCAAGATGCCACTCAAGGTCTAAAGAAAAAACATTCAATTTATAAAATATAAAATTATGTTTTCCTAAAGCAATTCTGCTTATCACTGTGGTTGCTTCTTCCAGCTGTTGACCAATCATTATGAGCAGAGCAGGAAGTACTACTGTCGGAATGATGGATGGTGTGGCTTTGGCTCTGCCTCAGAGGAAGAACTTCGTCTGACCAGAAAGCTGTTTTGGGGGATATTCAGTGCTCTTGCCAAAAAAGTGAGAAAAGACAGAAAATCTGCATTTCAAACCAAGTGACTACACAATTAATTTCTCCAAAAGAGTCTTTAATTATTTTTAATAAACTGGATATTTTTTTAGGATAGGGTGTCTGTTTTTTTTATGCTTCAAACTGTTCGAATTTCATTTTGAATTGCACAATCAAAATGTTTGCTTTTCAATCTCGTCCACAGTCTTATGATCCAGACCTATTCAAACTGGCCCTGGGTTGTCTCAGTGCAGTTGCCGGGGCGATTCCTCCTGACCACCTTGACCCGAGCTGCACAAGAGGACAAGAGAGACACTCAACGATGGATTCAGAGAGACGGTTTTGTCCTCGACCCCTGGACACCTCAAAGTAAGACTTCTATAGACTTAAAGGTCCATAACACATCCTAAACCAGCTGAAACAGACCCGCTTGAGCTGGATGTAATGGACTAATTTGCACTGAGATCTTCTGAGAACCTCTGAGACCAGCACTAATCTCAAACGTTCACTTCATCATCTTCTGAAAAGTGAAGTGTGAATGGCTGTTTATTGAATATACAAGTTCACTTCATCCATTTCTGAAAAGTGTAGTGTGAATGACTGTTTATTCGATATGCAGTAAATAATAATCCAGTTTTTTCATGCATTTATAGTGTGACAATCCCAGAGTTGCTTGAGTTTGTGGTGAACAAATACGCTGAACATACACATGAGAAATGGTCCCTGGAAAAGGTAAGAAGTTTCGTATTACAGGTGTTTGCTTGAGAATATAAAAGTGGAAACTTTGGGAATTCTGTAGTTTTAAAGCTATTTGTGTTTGATAATTATTTTCTAGTTTGGTAACGGTTGGGTTTATGGAGAACAGTTTTCTGAGAGTGCTAAAGTTCATCCACTCCTAAAACCTTACAGAGCTCTGTCTGAGAAGGTAGCAAACTCTCAAATTACAAATAACAACATCAGATATTCAGAATTTTTAAGAGAAATCAGAAAAAAGCAACATGCAGTTTATCATGCAGTTCACTGTCACACAGTGAGGTTGCTCTGTATTTTAGGATAAAGAAGGTTATCGAGCGGTCATTAAAGAGACAGTGAAGTGCATGCTGGTCTTGGGATGGACTATTGAGAGGACCAATGATGGGGAGTCACAAGGCTTTCACAACCCAGCTCGGAGGATTTCACAGTCTGGCAAGGTAATGGACACCTTCACGGAGAACTGCAAAGCTCTGATGAAGAATGTGTGATATTGTGCTTTCTCTGTGTTTTTCTGTCCATTATTCCTTAATTTTCAAATTTTATTTTTTTTGAGTAAATCCATCAGGGGCGCCGCTAGAGTTACTGGGCCCCTGGACAGCATATTCACTCGGGCCCCCGCTTTCCGGGGGGGTGGGATGGGGGTGTTCCTTCCGTACAGATCACGTTCCGCGTTCCCCTCGGTAAATCGTGTTCCGGGGGGTCCCTCTCGGTAGAAATCGTAATCACGTTCCCCTCGGTAGAAATCGCGTTTCTCGCTCGGAGAGCCCCCCTCCTTCGTCGGGCCATTAGAATCATCCTAACACCCCCCCACCCCTTACGGTGCCCCTGGCGCCCATAATGAGACCGTATCATTGCTGTAATTTGCAAAAAATACATTTAATTTGAAGAAGACATGATGAAGCATGTGCATTTAAATGGTGCTGGTCCATGCTTGGAGCATTAGAAAAGATTAAATATATCCATTAATGCTTAAACATGCTTCCAAAATCCTCCCTGAAAATCTCAACACAGACTAAATGTGTAGAAGTGATTCAGTGATTCAGCAACATTTAGTGATGTTGCTTCAGCTTTTTTTGAACTGTAAGAACAATATTAATAAGCATTTAATAAGCATTTCAGCAGACCAATAATGTGTTGTTTTTGTTTTCCACTTTGACTACTGTGCATCAAGGCAAATTCTTTCTGCATAAATTGTACTGACAGCTGTTTTGTATTGCACATGGCACAAAGCGATTGGGATTCAGAATAGCCTTTCTGTGCTCGCCATGACTGGATTAACAGCTCTTATGCTTTTAAAAGACATTTCTTATTAAGAGAACATGGGATGCATTCAAAACAGACCGCACTTCGGTTTGACAAATGCTTGATATCAAACCAGATAAATGCATTGTGTTTCTTTGGAGAACATAAATTGTGTTTGTCTTTTAATAGCTGTCTTTTGAAGGAGCTTCCACATTCAGTCCAAAGCCTGTGGATACCAGCAGTGTCACTCTGACCTGGGATCAGTATGTAAGCAGCTTCAATTAATTCCATATAATATAAACCAGTCCAACAGGGACCAAAGAGGAGATTACACCATTAACCATTGATTACTGCTTTTATTTGAGTAACTTTTATAGAATAGCTTTTTGAAAACTTTCAAATTCAAGTTGGCCAAATAACAGAACGTATTTTAGAAGTCATTTTAGAAATTGCCTCATATACTGTCTATATACCACCAGCCAGCTTTGTACATTAACAGGATTAAAAATAACTGCACTTTCAATCTGGTATTGAAGGCCATGGCAGAGCGGTTGGCTGAGAATTATCATCACATCTGGGCAGCCAGGAAACTGCAGGAACTGGAGAGTAAAGGTGTGTCTTACAGATGGGCCGCTGTGAGAAATGATACAGTGAATTAAATTAGGGATCCTGCAGCCACCTGCGTATTACAGTGAAACAAAACACTGTGAAATAGGAATACTGGGTGTAAGGTGTGTGTGGAAGAGGTGTGGATGTACATTGTACTCGTGTGTATATATACACTACCATTCAGAAATTTGGAATAAGAATAAAAAAAAAGAAATAAATATAAATTAAATTGAATCGATAGTAAAGACATTTATAATGTTACAAACGATTTCTATTTCAAATAAATGCTGTTCTGTAAATCTTTCTATTCCTCAAATAATTAACAAATGTACCACAAATGCTTTCAACACTGACAATAATAAGAAAGATTTATTGAGCTGCAAATCAGCAATGATTTTTGAAGGATCAAGTGATTCTATTTGAAGGATCAAGTGAGACTGGAATAATGACTGCTGAAAATTCAGCTTTGCCATTACAGGAATAAATTACTTTTAAAATTGTATTAAAATAGAAAAACAATTATTTTATGTTGTAACAATATTTCACAAAATTATTGCTTTTACTATATTTTGATGAAATAAATGCAACAAAAGCATACACAACTTCACACTAAGAAATCATACAGACCACAAACTCTTGGGTAGTGTAGTGTACTACAGTGGTATAGGCAATGAAATATATTTACTGTAAGCTATTCTTAACCTTTGATATTGCTATTTGCACTCATATTTTTCAATATTTGTTATAAACTAATAATGCTGCAAAATAATCATCAGTGGCACCCTGAAGTGTTTTTCTCTAGTGCTATAATAACCTGCTGTACACTATCCTGCTTATTACAAAATATCAAAGAAATTTAATTTAAAACTATTGCAGAGAGCTTTGTAATATGCACTAACTACTAAGGCAACAAACTAAGTGCAGGAATTAATTTAATAACTGTCACCAGTTTAATTAATTATAATGCATTGCTTATATATAACTCCTTTAACAATGGGAATTGCCTTAAAGCCAAATTGGACCAGAATCTTTTGAGCTGTTAATACTGATGCTGTTTTTGTCCAGGAGGGGGCAGTCACCCTCTGCTTGTACCGTACAATGCTCTGAGCGTTAAAGACAAGAGTCGAGTCAGAGACAAAGCTCAAGATGTTCTCAAGTTCTTCCACATCAATGGGTACTCAGTGAGGAGGTGAGGATGCTTTCCTGCTACTGGATACTAGAGTGAGCATCATGCCTTTGAAGTGTCCATTTCATTTTCACTGACTGGATTTTCACTGCACAGGAACAGAAAGGTGGCAGATGCTGATTCCCCAGCGATTGTGAGCCGCTTCGCTTACGGCCTGTTACAGCAAGCCCTCTGTCTCACTGAGCAAGCCCAGGAGCAGTTACTAGAGCTGGGTTAGACACACACACATTCCCCTGTTCTTCCACTCCACTTCTCTCCAATTATTTGTTTGCACATCTGTCTTTTTATATAACTGCCCTGTAATTTCAAGGCCTTACTAATCTGAAAGGGGTGTTAAAAAAAAAAGTTTACACAAAAGTTAAAATTCTGTTATCAATCGTCCTCATGCCTTTCCAAATCCTAATGCAAAAAAGTTAGCTCAAAAAAGTTACCATAGCTCATTTTTATATAATCAAATGGTATGTAGACAGATGCTGTCAAGCTCAAAAAAAATAAAAAAAATCACAGTAGTCTTGAAGCCATATAATAAATATCAAATTACTAGCTCTCATATTAAATCTGCTTTAAAAGCATTCATAGAGCCAATGTTGATATTCAAATATGAACGTTATGTTCAATATGTAGACATGTGAATCAGTCATTTTTAACTACAACTATTAAAAATAGTTTTTGCCAAGTTGAAGTACTAAAATTATTAAAACTAAAACTAAAATAAATTTAAAGCTAAATAGAAATATAAAAAATAGGAAAAATGACAAAAGCCTAAATATTGAAAATTAAACTACTTATAATTAATAAAGTTAAAATGAAAGTTGAAAATAAAAACGAATTAAAATATCAATTGATAGTATAATAGTATATGAAACTACTAAAATAACTGGTGTAAATGAGATTTGAGAGCTAAGATTTTAAGATTTTTTGTGAATACAACATTTTTTGGGCAAACTATTCCTTAAAAGGATCATAATATCAGTTCATTTCAACTGTCGTCTCATTTGTCTGATGCATGTGAAAACCTTGCAATGAAATCTGTTAATCAACTTGTATGATAAATGCATTTTGTTTTGTGTTTTGCAGAGGTTGCTCAGGCTCGAGGGCAGATTAACAGGGCTGAGAAAGTTCCCCATGAACAACAAATTCATTTCTTTATTAAGGTCAGTTATCTTTACTGCAGGTCAGACAACACTGAAATCTATAAGAATTCATCACAGCATAGCAGCTAACTGAGTCAGGATGACAGACCTATTTAAATAACTGCCTGATTTGATCTCCAAAGAATTATCCAAATGAAATGGATTTTTGGATACTTTTTAAGACACTGCAGATTTTGTGTATTGGGATTGTTTATTGTATCTTAAGTGGTAACCAAGAGAACATCTCAGCTTGTTCAAAGCTTTGGGATAAACATTTACATGTTTTTGTAATTGAACCACAGTGGTCATGGTAAATTTTTGTAGTTGCAGATAATTACAGCTTTGTATTGTTTGTCCAAACGGACATCTCTGTGGGTCATGTCATTGCTGATCCCATAATCGATTAGACGTCATGTTTTGCTATCCATCCCTGTTCTGAGACAATTTGCTGCTTTGCTGTTTAAAAGTCTTTCATTCCCACATGAAGATCAATAACAACGGTCAGCAGTTCCCTGACCTCCTCAACTATCAATCTCGTTATTGTGCACTAAAAATGTTCACTTCAAAATGAAATGTTCAAAATGAACATTTCTTCAGTTGGTGACTGTTGTTTTATTCAAGCCTCTTTTTCTTTCTGTCCCAGGTTGTATTGCCACTATTAGATCAATACTTCAAAAATCACTATCCCTACTTCCTCTCCACTACGTGTTCACTTAGAGATGGCTGCCAGTCCACCAATAAAGAAAAAGAGATGGCCACAAGGTAATTTGTGATGACAGACTGCTATTACATTTGCATGTGATTATGTGAGTCGGGTTTTTCTTACATAAGTCAGCGGTCCTCAGTAACTTTATAAAAGCTGTGTTATTTTACATTGAGTGGGTCCCCTTATGGGTGTTAAGACCACATGACCAGATAAATACTACTCAGTTTAACACCCATTATTTGAAAGCTTTAGCTCATGGAATAAATCATGGGTGACAGAGCATTTATGCAACAGTAAATAAAAACTTGCATGATTGTGCATCCAAGCCATTTGGTGTCCAAGAAGCACATCACTTTATTTATCACTTTATTGAGCACTTTATTTTTTGCACTTTGTATTAAAAAGAAGATTGCTAGCATATCAGCATGTGATCCTTTTTGGATACACAGCAAATTAATTTGAAGTATTGAGTTTTTACTCTTTTTGAAAGAATTAATTTGTTACTTGAAAACATGTAATAAACCTGTAATAAATATCTGAAAATGCAAAAATGTTTAGGAGACAGAAAATATAATTCACTCTGTAAAAAAAACTACACAAAGATGGAGAAATGTGTGTGTGTGTGTGTGTGTGTGTGTGTGTGTGTGTGTGCGTACACACATATGGCTGATTGCATGTCTGTGTCTCTATGTTCACCTTTGCTACTGTCATTATATATTTTCAGTTCCATCTGTCTTGTTTTTTTCCCATTAATTTCTCTCATTTCTCTTACATTCATCCTCTCTCCTGTTATTTTCAAGTTTATTCTGTAAGCTCGGAGCTCTAGCCAGACGCAGAATCTCTCTGTTTGGTAAGGGTTGGTGTCTTTTTCTTCATACTCTTTTGTGTCTTTCTTTTTTGTTTGCAATAAAAATCTGCTTGATTATTTATCTAGAAACACTTTTAATTTAGAGGCACTTGGTATTCATCTCATGCACTCTCAGCATTATCCACAGCCATTGTTCACTCACCCCAGTCTTGTAGTGCTGAGGGGAATGCTTACATACCTCATTAATTTTATTAACCCACCCTCCCTTGAAAACATAAATTTACTGGCTGGATTACATTGAGCTCAATGCCATGTTTCCTTTTAGGAAATGATGCCCTTGCTTTGGTGAGCTGCCTACAAATCCTGGCACAGTCCCTGGATGGAAGGTAGTTAATGCTACACTGCATGTTCAGTGCAGTGATATAGAAGAAATTGTGAAATTATTTGTAGGTCCTTCACTGTGAGGGACCTTTTTGTCTACTGATAATTTGTGACTCTGGACCACAAAACCAGTCATAAGGGTCAATTTTTTGAAATTGAGATTTATACATCATCTGAAAGCTGAATAAGCTTTCCTTTGCTGTATGGTTTGTTAGGATAGGACAATATTTGGCCGAGATACAACTATTTGAAAATCTGGAATCTGAGGGTGCAAAAACATCTAAATATTGAGAAAATCACCTTTAAAGTTGTCCAAATGAAGTCCTTAGCAATGCATATTACTAATCAAAAATTCAGTTTTGGTATATTTACAGTAGGAATATTACAAAATATCTTCATGGAAAATGATCTTTACTTAATATCCTAGTGATTTTTAGCATAAAAGAAAAAATTATAATTTTGACCCAGACAATGTATTGGCTTTTGCTACAAATATACCCCAGCGACTTAAGACTGGTTTTGTGGTCCAGGGTCACATTTGAGAAATCAGTAACTGATTTGTGAAGTTAATACATCAAATAAACAGTAAATTGTGTAGTGTTTAAACATGGAATAAAAGATTTAAAAATCTGAATTAAAAAGTAAAAAATAATCAATTGATAAAAACAGGCAAAAATGCATATTTTATACTTTGTATTTAACAAAATACTAAAATATATACAAATACATTTCAACTATTCCAAAGCAAAGAATATAGCAAATAATTCTGAAAAAAAAGTATCATGTTTTCCAAATTAAGATGTTTTCAACATTGATGATAATAAATGTTTCTTAAGAACCAAATCAGCATATTAGAATGATTTCTGAAGGATCATGTGACTCTGAAGAGTTGAGTAATGGCTGCTGAAAATTAAAATAAATGCAACCATGTGAGTGTAAAAGCCTTTTTCTAAGGTCATTCTAATTTTTCTGTAATTGTCTAGGATGTTAATGAAAACCACTAACGAATCCGTCAGGCTGTCGCTGTGGTCGTTCTTTGAAGGCGCGGCAGAAGACCTCGAGCTAACAGTAGATAATGTGACCTGGGATGAGTATGGCCTGAACCGAGCCCAAGGCAGGGGAGACAGTGAGGTCATAACGTACACCACCGCCCTGATCCCAGTGCTCAACGCTCTATTCCTGCACGACGCCCAGAGGCAGCATGGAGGGGGACTGATCGGTAAGAGAGAACGAAAGCGGGCGGAATGGATGGAAGAAACAGCAGCAGCTAATTGGGTGAATAATGAATAGATTAGTGTGTCCTATGATGAATGAACAGATGGAGGGAAAATAAATGGAGGTTGTGGAAAGGCAGTGGAAAAATATTCACAAAGGTTTTGGGTTGAGCAGATCACTTCCCTTTCCAGTTACCTCTGTTTTGCCAATTAGAGCGGCACTTGATTTCCTGTCTGCACAGGATTCAGCCCTGTGTTTGACCCCTCTTATGTTTGATCATGGGCATGTGTGCCTGGGTTTATATTTTAGTAGGCAATGTGCAGTTAAGGCATAAAGAATTGCAAAACACTTTAAACTCTCTTCTGAATGGACTATTCTCAAAAAGGCCTCTATGCAATGACAAATCTCTTTAGGTTCAACTCAAATGTGCATTCAGTAATGTTTTATACTGTTTTGCACCAGATCCAAAGGAGTTGATTGTGAGAAAACATTCATTGTTTCGTCCAACGGCATTTGGTATTCGTTCACATTCTCTGTGACCAGAGAATTTTCCTCTTGATCATGACCTTATATTACTTCTACAAACAATCATCTTCACAAGTGTACTGGCAAGAGAAAACACTGTTTGATCCACACTGCAGGACTGCAGCAGGCTTCTCTGCGATAAGAGCACTTTTGTAGAACCGCAGCATCATGTGTTGAATCATTCATACTGTACATTTTTGCTCTGTATGAACTCATTACCATTTCATTTACAAATTTCACCCCTTTTACTCCTCTTTTGCAATTCAACTGTATTATGAATAAATCTCACACGCAGTTGGGATGAATTGTAGTAGAATCAGTTTTTTATTTGCTCTGAACATCAAAGATGCAAGAGTTCTTGCAAAAACGCTAGAAGAAAATATATATATATATATATTTTTTTTAAATATATGATTAATTTTTTTTCTTTCAGTGGATGAAGTGCACTCCTGTTGCTACAGGATCCTCAGCTGTCTATACATTCTTGGCACCTGCAGTGGTACATTCATTGAGAGGTAACACTCTATCACAAGGATTATTTTACTCAAAAATGAAAATCCTGTCAGTATTTGCTATCATGTTGTTTCAAACACATGCTTTTATTTTTGTTGTTGGGAACACAAGGAATGGAGCTTTTTTTGTCTTATTCCATGCCTGTCAATTCCAAAAAAATCATCATAAATGCACCTTTAAAGGGTCTATACTACTCTTGCACTATATTGCAAGTCTTCTAAGGTCATAAGATGGAACAGACTGGAATTGACTCTACTGATCAAAATGTTTTTCAAGAATTCTTTTATGATTACCATGCCAGGAATTATTTAATTAAAATACAGAAAACAGTAAAATTGAGAACTAAAATTACAATTTAAAATATAAATTTAAATTTAAACAATTTACAATTTAGAATTTTCTATTTAGACACATTGGGTATTTGATATATAATTAATTTTAACATGTAATTTATTCCTGCAATGGCAAAGCTGAATTTTCAGCATCATTACTCCAGTCTTCAGTGTCACGTGATCCTTCAGAAATCATCCTAAAATGATGATTTGGTGCTTGAGAATCATTTCCTATTATCAATCTTGAAAACAGTTGTGGTACTTGATATTTTAGTTTTTTTTTTCAGAAGAGGAAAATGTTTCTGTGAAATCATCTTATCAGGTTATGTACAGTATATAGTAACAAGATATTGTGTCAAAATTGAAAGGGAACAAAAATTTGAGGCTGCATCTAACACAAAAATATTGTATGACTTCACAAAACATGAAATATAATACAAGAGTTGTATGGACCAATTTATGGTACGTTAGTGGTATTTTTTGTCCTTTTTGAAGATTTTCTGACATGGGCACTTTGAACTATATTCAAAAAAACTGTGTAAATAATCTACTAAAAACCTATTGTGTTCTAGGCACAGACAAAAGCATGGTTTGGGCAGACATGATGACAAGGACATTTATTTTAGGGTGAACCAACCCTTTAACAAATGTGTTGTTCTTAGCAAATTGTGTTAATTAGGGTGTTTGGCTCTTATTATTTTATTCTGATTATATATTTTTGTTATTACTTATTGTTCAGTTTGTCCTTATGAGACTTGTATGCTCCATAGTTATTAGCTCATGTCTAGGTTTATAGTTCATCTGCCGATCAGCCTTTATCTTTGTTTTGATAGGCAGAGGTCGGTCTTGGGGGAGTGTCTGGCTGCTTTATCTGTAGCCTTTCCTGTGTGTTTCTTGGAGCTGACTGACCTTCATTCCCTCTTCGACACTATGAGTAATGAAGAGAGTGAAGGTAAAGGCAAGAAAAGTTCAATAAAACACAAAAACGTGAACACACTCACGTTGCCTCATGCTATTTTTCCTCATGGATTTTGGTGTGGTCTTTCTAGCTGGCAGAGCCTGTAGGCTCCTCCCCACTTTGCAGGAGGCTTTCTCAGAGGTTGAAGAGCTCGCAGAGGCAGGACCAGTGGCCCGTCATGCCCTTTTGACAAAGGTTACTGAGGTGACGCTTCCTCTGCTGTGTAGTTATGTCTCTCGCTGGGGGGAAGCTGATAACCAAGCATCCCAGGAGGGCCACTTTTCTTGTGTCACACCCCAGCATGCTAATGCCCTACTGGGTCACATCCTCTCCATCATCCACGCCCATCTGGGGACCGCAGACAGTGCTTGGATGAAACGCCTCGCAGGTAAACTGGTCCCTCTAGAGAAGTGAATTATTAGATTAAGGGGATTTTAATGTGTTGTTGAAGCACTTATTTTAGAAAACCAACAGAAGTGCAGTACAAATTTTGTGATTGTAATGAATTCCAATTTACAGTGGAAGGTACAAATATAACCACGAATGCCATAAAAAGCAGAGCATATCTTTTAGTATTTGGCCAGCCTCTCATCAGCAAGGCAGAGCCACACCTCCTGAAGAGCCACTTCCTGCCTTTGATGGAAAAGTTGAGGAAGAGGGCAGAGTCAGTTCTCCTGGAGGAGGAGCATTTGAAGACAGCGGGGCGTGGCGATGTCTCAGAGCAGGAGTTAGACATCCAGGAAAGGTTTACTGTGTTGGTCCAAGATATCTACTCGTTTTACCCTTTACTCATTCCATTTATAGACCTTCACAGGTGAGAAACTGTGCAGTATTCAACCTGTTTTCAGTTTAAAATTCATTATTGGTTAATCTATTTGTGTTTGGTATCATTAGAATGAGTTGGCTGAGAGAGGTGGAGGCAGATGCTGAGAAGCTTTTCTCCCTCGTAGCTGAAGTCTTCATTTTTTGGGCTAAATCTCATGTGAGCAACTCCCAGTCATATTTATGAAGATTTAATATCTAATATTTACTCTACTCCTTTTAAAGGGGTCATATAATGCAAAATTTAATTTTCATTTATATAAGTAAAAAAAAATCTGAAAATGTCCTGAAAAATTAGCATCTTTTGAAGCTAAAATGGACGGAGCCCCACACATGACACATGAAAGAAAAAAAATATATTGTATTTAATATATATTAAATATAAATATATACACGGATTAGGAATTACGATTTATTAAATGATAGCCACGTTTTAGTAATTACCGGTAATTGTCTTCATTTAGTGCAGTTGTGGCCACATTGTAGTCATTTGTTCCCTTGTTTTTGTTTAACTGTGGCCACAAATGAACTAAATTGAAACAAATTAAACAAATTAGTACAACATGGCTGTGATTTAACTAAAACGAGGGAAACATTTATCGAAGTTGGCCATGAATTAATAAATAGTTTGAATATATTTGTGGTCACAATATCTTTTTTTTCTTGCCATGTGCAGGGCTCCAAAAACCCTTTTCTGCCATTAGAAATCCAGCGCACAGATGCCTGTTCGAACACTAAATTCAAATAAAGTAATAAGAAAGAATGATATTATAATTTTTTGTCTGACTAATGTTATAAAATGATGTCAGGGAAAAAATCAAATGATAAAACACACAAATTGTGAATTTCCCCTTTGTATCATCTATCTCTAAAAATGTACTTTATTATTTTTATGGTAAATGTTTATTTTTCGGGTAAAATTTTTTACATTTATTGATTTGTACCCTTTGTACATTCATTAAACATTTTTAAACATTTTGTCTTTTACACACTTGTTTTTGTTTAGAATTTCAAATGGGAAGAACAGAACTTTGTTGTTCAAAATGAAATCAACAACATGACATTCCTGGTGAACAGCAGCAAAAGCAGGATGTATAAGGTCTCTTCATTTCACTAATACTGTATTACTTGTTTTGAACACATTCAGTTTTTCCCTTCATTAACTCTCTAAATGAACATGTAATACATTTTGCTTTCTAGTTCCTCTCAATCCTGTCCAAGTTTGCTTTGTCCTAATTTTTTACACTCTTCTTTGAAAAGAAATTCATCTTTGGCCTGTAATCTTAGAGTCCTGCAGGGACTTTAATAAACGCCCAAGTCATTACTCAACCCAAATATGCTGTTCAATAATATTGAATGAATCTAAATTGTATGATTTTCCATTAGGGAGGGGTGTGCAACCAGGAGAGGAGAAAGGTGAAGAGGAAGGGTGATTGTTACTCCACACACACCTCTCTCATTTTGGCAGCACCAAAAAAACTCCTCTCGGTTGCCATGAATGGATGTTGCCATGGCTATCAGGGCCTGGTCACTCATGCCAAAAGCCGTTTCTCTCAGGTACATCTGTAATGACAATGTTTGCAAAATCAATCCTTTCCTCATCTTGAAAATATTGTAATTCTTTTTCCTGACACCTGAAACATTCATCTGCTTATAGAGGGACACAGAGGATGAGGTCAGAGCGTACATTCGCAGCAACCTGCAACAGGTGAGCCAGAAGACAACTTGTGAAAGAACCGATAAAGTCCTGTGAAAATTCTATTTGAGCCTCCTCACCTGGCTTTTCTTTTTTCTTTTTGCCAGGATCTGTGTGAATACTCAATAGATCCCCTCAGTGTTGAGAGGATCTTAAGCATCGCTCGTGTTCTTTTCCATCTGGATCAGGTTAGACTGGGAATGAATTACTACAAATGATTGCAAATGATAAGTGATGGCACATATTGTATGTAAATACATTCAAACATGAACCAGTGTAGTTCAGTGGAGATTTTTGACCAGTTCTGGTGTTTGTATGGTTCTTTTCTAGTAAATGGTTTACATAAAGATGTGTTTCTGTCAGGTGGAGCGCCCTCAGAAGACGAAGAGGGCAGTGTGGCATAGGATGTTGTCTAAGCAGAGGAAACGGGCTGTAGTTGCTTGTTTGAGAATGGTTCCTTTGTACAATCTCCCCAGGTTTGCTGCAAAGAAAGTTATGACAAGTCCATTTACTCTTCATATTGCATTATGAATTACCCAAGTTATAAAAGCTGAAGGCAACAGAAATACTTGTGAATTGCAATGTTGTTGAACTAACTCAGATACAGAGGACATTCTGTCATATTCCTTATGTTTCATTGGGCTGAAACCAATATTAATTACTAGCTTTTAACATGAACTTTGTCTTTTTCTGTAGGCACAGAGCGGTGAACCTTTTCCTGCAGGGTTATGAGAGAGTCTGGCTGAAGGCAGAGCGTGACTCACCTGAGGACAGACTAATTGAGGATTTGGCTGTGAGTGTGTTTCTGATTGGCTGTGTTCCCCAGTTGAGCTGTTTAAACATGACGTATGTGTAGCCCAACCTGGGGTACGTTTCCCAAAAGCAACTAAGTTCTGTCATTACCAATAGAGTTAATTGGAACTTACCACCATAGTTAGCTAACGATGCTTTTGGGAAACGCACCCCTGGAAGACTAATTCACCGCAGGTTCCCTTGGGAGTTTTTGTAATGGGTTTTTTGAATAGCAGTTTTCAATTTATGAGTGCCATTAATATTACCACAATGATGTAAGTTTATGTACTTGACAGATCTACAAAAATTTTTTTTAAGCAGCACAATTGTTTTCAACATTGATAATAATAATCTGTTTCTTAAGCCTCAAATCAGCATATTAAAATGACTTCTGAAGGATCGTGTTACACTGGAAACTATATTATAATGGCTGCTGAAAATTCAGCTTTGCCATCACAGGAATATATTACATTTGAAAATATATTAAAATAAAACAGTTAAAATAAAAAGTTATATCAAATTGTAATAATATTTCACAAAATTACTGTTTTTTTTTTTTTACTGTATGTTTGATCAAATAAATGCAGCACTGGTGAGCTAAAGAGACTTAAAAAACCTTACCGATCCCAAACGTTTGAACAGTAGCGTAACTGTTTAATATATGTTGTAGAACAAAATGGGACAGTCTCTTTTACTAATGTGAACCACAAATTGTATGAATGCATAGAAAATTCCAGATAGAACCCAAGGCTATATATGAGCTTTTTTTTGATTTTATAGTAATAGGAATACTTTTATACCCATCAGAAAGCAACTCATGTAGAGATCCTGAAGGAGGGAGCGGAGCAGAGAAACAACATCGATCCACTCCGTCAGCTTATCAATCTCTTCAGTCAAAGTGCCTTGACTGAGAGGAGGTTTGTGTGTTTGAGTGTGATTGATTCATGCATTTGTTTTGCGTTTGCATGTAGATCAAGGCTAACCATTTTAAACATAATTTTAGCAAGTATTTCAGCTCTGTTTGAAAACCTAGGAAGATGTCTACAATGGAAGCAACCTAACTGACTTGTTTCATATAAGACCCACGAAATATTTGGCAAGCACTGTTGATTGCAATTAACATGTCATTAAGCTAACAAATCAGGAAAAATATTATGTATCACACGCAAATATTGGTTGAAACTGTGCATTTTAATTTAGAACTGTTTTCTATCAATGTATTTACTAAAAAGTATGTATATTCAATTGCCTTTTTATATGTGATATGTAAAATCTTTAACGCTGCCTTAAATGTTGGTCTTTCCATTGGAACCATGCCTGAAAATGATAAAGTTGTGAAACACATCTTAACCCTCCTGGTTCACTCTTGTCACTTGTATCTACAGTAAGCTTGAGGATGATGACCAGTACATGTGCTATGCTGACATCATGGCCAAGGTAAGAAGCTCTGCTAGGACATTCTGAGCAAAATCTTTCCTTTTCGCCACAAAACACATGCAGCGTTCAAGCTAAACTGTAATTCTGCATTGCAGAGTTGCCAAAGTGAGGAAGACCAGGATGAAGATGGCCTGAAGTCATTTGAGGTGAGCAATGGAAATTAAGGAAATCGTCTCAGGTTACGTATGTAACCATGGTTCCTCGAGGGAACGAGACGCTGCGTCGGAGGACGCTTCGGGAACGCCCTTCAGCGTGACCGGCTCTGAACCTCGCGTGTAATCAGACCAATAGATGGGCGAGACGTCACGGGCGGGTGACGTAATGACCAGGAAGCTATAAAAGCACGTGCGGTGAGACCAGCGTCAGCTTCTAGGAGCGAAGCAAGCGCTGGCAGAGATGCCGAAAGTATTCCCCCGAGACGCAGCGTCTCGTTCCCTCGAGGAACCATGGTTACTTACGTAACCTGAGACGTTCCTCTTCAGGAACTCGAGCTGCGTCGGAGGACGCTTCGGGAACGAGAATGCCCACGCCGCCAGACTTTCAAATCTCGCCTAGTGTGGAAGCGTGCACAGCTAAGGCGCGAGAACAGAGGAGCCAGGAGTGGCTCGCATGTCTAGGCCATAGAACCTGACGAAGGTTAGGGGCGTGGACCATCCCGCAGCGTCGCAGATGTCCTGCGTCGAGACACCTGCCAAGAAGGCCTTAGAGGCCGCCACACTTCTGGTAGAGTGAGCCTTGACCCCAAAAGGCGAAGGGAGATCAGAGGACTCATAGGCAATAGAAATGGCATCTACTATCCACCGCAGCTCTCTGGACGTATGCGTCCAGTGCTCGCACTGGACACATACAGTTAAGC
>NW_015554063.1:282153-303364 GCF_001515605.1 Sinocyclocheilus anshuiensis
TCGGGAACGAGAATGCCCACGCCGCCAGACTTTCAAATCTCGCCTAGTGTGGAAGCGTGCACAGCTAAGGCGCGAGAACAGAGGAGCCAGGAGTGGCTCGCATGTCTAGGCCATAGAACCTGACGAAGGTTAGGGGCGTGGACCATCCCGCAGCGTCGCAGATGTCCTGCATCGAGACACCTGCCAAGAAGGCCTTAGAGGCCGCCACACTTCTGGTAGAGTGAGCCTTGACCCCAAAAGGCGAAGGGAGATCAGAGGTCTCATAGGCAATAGAAATGGCATCTACTATCCACCGCAGCTCTCTGGACGTATGCGTCCAGTGCTCGCACTGGACACATACAGTTAAGCTTGTGCTGGTCTGGATCCCCTAAGGGATGAGGACTGAGGGCCTGGAGCACGACAGGCCGTGGTGTAGAGGAGGGGACCTTAGGAACATACCCCGCTCGAGGGTACAGAAACGCTTTGGCCAGACCGGGCGCAAAGTCAAGATAAGAAGGGGCCACTGAAAGGGCCTGCAGATCCCCAACTCTCTTCACCGGCAGGGTTGGCAGACCGATCTCCTGAGGGCACTGAGGAGAGACGGGCACCGTGTAATGTGGTGTACACCGCTCTTTCCCAGAGGGAGCTGGCCCTCAAAAAGTCCTAGGCCTTAGGCGTCAGGACATTTACGATGAAGACTATCCAGCGAGAATGACGGTCCGCAGAACCGCCTTCCGCTAGAAGCCTTCGGCCTGGGAGCGCCACTCTGACTCTAGACTCTGCGGTGAGGCCCCCAGAATGAAGGGCCGTAACACGGTAGGTTGGGACTGCTCCGCCCAGCAGCCCCTGCCGACTACCTCAACCTCCTCAGAGGAAGAGAGGTAAACTCGTGCTCTCACTCGAGAAAATGTATTTATTTATTTTTGGGCTTCCGAACCCCGAGAGCGGGCGCTGGATCTGGTGGTTAAGGAAGTAGATATGGACTCGCCCATCTACATTCCCTCCACCGGGTCCATATGCGAAACCCACGAGCACAGCCGCCACTCCGCCTCGGCGAAAGCGGGGCCGGCACCGCGAGGAACGCTAGTGAAGGCGCTCTCCTCAAAGAGAGCCGTCCCAAGCAGACAGCAAACAAACTGTGTGTATCCCCACCCGTAAAGTAACGCGGGCAGGGAGGAACACACAGCCTGAACACTGCCTGCCCTCGCCTTAGGTGTCTGGTTTTGTCTTGTTTATAGATTTGTGACAGACAACACTAAATAAGACTCACAAACAGATATCAGACTGACACACACACAGAGCGCTTGCTGAATGACAAAAAGCTGATGCTGGTCTCACCGCACGTGC
The DNA here is from genome assembly GCF_001515605.1 of Sinocyclocheilus anshuiensis. NCBI lineage: Eukaryota > Metazoa > Chordata > Actinopteri > Cypriniformes > Cyprinidae > Sinocyclocheilus > Sinocyclocheilus anshuiensis. Next base: position 283,480 of record NW_015554063.1, read on the forward strand.
TTTTATAGCTTCCTGGTCATTACGTCACCCGCCCGTGACGTCTCGCCCATCTATTGGTCTGATTACACACGAGGTTCAGAGCCGGTCACGCTGAAGGGCGTTCCCGAAGCGTCCTCCGACGCAGCTCGAGTTCCTGAAGAGGAACTGAGTTGTTATTGATTTAATTGTAGGAGAAAAGTCTGAGGATGCTGACACAGTTATGTACTGTATTTGGGTTCATTAATTACGTAATCAATGATTGTCTTCAGGAATAATATACTTGAGAAACAGTTGGTATGTTTTATTTCTTAGTGAACTGAATGAGTTACTAATTAAATGTCTTAGGAAAAAGAGATGGAAAAGCAGAGGCTGCTGTATCAGCAGGGCCGACTTCATGAACGCGGAGCTGCTGAGATGGTCCTACAGAACCTCAGCGCCAGCACAGGTATCAGTCAAAACAAGGGGGTCCATGGAGAAAAAGCAAGATTTTTATTTTTATTTATTTATTTATTTTTATTATTTGTTTTTTTTTTGCCAAAAATGTCCCAGTTAACATATTAGGATATTAATTGAATTTGTTTTAACAGTAATTCTTAGATCTATCGAAATTGACTATATTACTGTTTCGTATTACTGTTACTGTTTCATCATGAGATTACTAAAATATTTTTATTCTTTTGACAACCCTATTTTTTAACAAAAAAGTTTTTTAAATATGTACTGTATATATAAAATATTATCATAAATTATTATAAAGTAACACAAAAATATATATATATTTTTTTAAATCAACTATTTCTCACACCATATAAATTTATCACTATACATGAAAATATACTATATATATACTATATAGACAGTATTTTTATAATGTTTATGAAAGAAGTTTTATGCTCAACAAGGCTGCATTTATTTAATCAAAAATGCAGTTAAGACTATAATATTGCAAAATATTATTACAAATGAAAATGACTGTTTTCTATTAGAATATTTTAAAATGTAATTTATTCCTGTGATGGCAAAGCTGAATTTTCAGCAGCTATTACTCTACATGTGAGTGTCAAATGATCCTTCAGAAATCATGCCGATTTATGCTGATTTGGAGTTCAAGAAAAATTCTTATTTTTATCAATTTTGAAAATAGTTCTGCTTAATATTTTTGTGGAAACTGTAAACATTTTTTCAGGATTCTTTGATGAATAAAATTTTAAATGAACAGCATTTATTGGAAATAGAACCTTATAAATGTTTTTTGCTGTCATTTTGATCAATTTAATGCAGCTTTCCTTAATACAAGTATTCTTTTTTTTTTTTTAAAGAAGCTTTAATTAAATTTTAGAAAAATGGTCCCTCATAGGGGGATCATCATATTTGGGGTTGTTGGCATCAAAAAGATTGAAAACCCCTGGTATAAGACACAGGTCACCATTCATATCTTTATCCTGATATCTTGAGTCAGCTGCATATGACTTTTATTATTGTCAGTGCTCAAATGTTATGCTATTAAGTTGGATGTGATGTTTGAACCAGGTGATATGGGGCCTATGGTAGCAGCCACATTAAAGCTGGGCATTGCAATCCTGAATGGAGGAAACACGTCTGTCCAGCAGGTAGGTTTGAAAAGGTCAGGCTGGATTACAGATATGTTTGGGCGATAACGCAAAACCCCCAAAATTTTGACATTTACCACCAAAACCAACTTTTATATAACAACTTCATGTTCAATCTCTCTGTTGTTGAATTCTCCCTAGAAAATGCTGGATTACCTGCGACAGAAGAGAGACGTGGGCTTCTTTCACAGTCTGGTCGGCTTAATGCAGTCTTGCAGGTTCAGCTGTTATTTGCTAATGCATTGTGAGACATTTCCCTGACAGAATGCAGCTGCTCAAACCACCTAAAAGTGGAGAAATGCTCTGTTCACTCATTTATCGCCGTCACCCTGCTCCTGTGTTCAATTTCAAAGTTACTTGGTATAATCAAGAGAAAAGAACATCGTTTTACATCACTTTTTTCCCTTTCAATCTGTTCCTTTGCTGTGATTGGAAGTGTCTGTGTTAGTTTGTATTTTAAAAAGAAGAGGACTGTGGTTTTGATGTTGCTGTTGTAATTCTGTGTGTCACAGCGTGCTGGATTTGAACGCATTTGAGAGGCAGATCAAAGCAGAGAGTTTAGGAGTGGGTGCTGAGGACAGTTCAGGTAAATCCCCGACATCCACAACAAACTGCTTTGAAAAATGAATGTGCCTATCAGAAGAGGCAGATATTTTCTTTTTATTGACATTGATTTGCCTGTACTGCATTTTGCTTTCTCCTTCTCTCTCTTTCTCAGGCGACAGAGTAATGGCAGATGAACAGCTGACCTGTGATCTTTTCCGATTCCTCCAGCTTCTTTGTGAAGGCCATAATACTGGTTAGAACAAACATAATGTTTTTAGTTTTTGTTTAATAGTGCAAGGTTCTTTTGTACTATGTCTATCAAAGTCAACAGGTGATGTGGAATATGCTTAAAATACTTAAAATGCTTTCTCCTATCCAACTTTAACCATACTAAAAGTAAGCCATTAGTAGACTGATTTCCCTAAAGAGTGCCTACACTGTAGTCCTACAAAACCATGGTTCATCATATCAGCAGCTGGCTCAAGCAATGGCAGTATGGGAATTATTCTACCTTCAAAAGTTGGGGGTCGGGAAGATGTTTTTAAGAGAAATACTTTTATTCAGCAAGGACGCATTAAATGGATCAAAAGTGATAGTTTAGAAATGTATGATGTTACAAAATATATTTATTTCAAATATTCACAAAAATATTAAGCAATACAGCTGTGTTAAACATTGATAATAATGTTTCTTGAGTGCCAAATCAGTATATTAGAATGATTTCTGAATGATGATGTGACACTGAAGACTGGAGTAATTAACAGCTGCTGAAAATTCAGTTATATTCAGTAATATTACATTTTAAAGAATTTTTAAATTGTAATGATATTTTACAATATTACTGTTTTACTGTATATATTAGTTTACATATCTGCACACTCTGAATCACAAAGTATTGTGAGTAAGCAGACAAGTATGTAAGTAAAAAAGTAAATAAATACATAAATAACTTTCAAATGATATTGTTTTTTAAAACCAAGTTCAAGCATTTAAGTCAGCTTTAAATCAGGTTTTTAAGATGAGAAATTCAGTCAAGTGTTTTAAAACTTTTGATTGGCAGTGTAAATCAAATCCAGGTGAGACGTCTAACAGTATTTGCATGTATTTAGAAGTGGATTTTATTGTATTCGGAACTTGACATGTTTGAAATATCACCAATAAGCAAAAACCACCATTGGCAGTATTGGAAGCCCACTGGTGCACTGCAGCTGCAGGCTAGCAACCAAAACATGTTTGTTGTTTTGTTTTGTATCGTCAAAAAGAAAATGAATCCACAACATTGCAAAAGGAAAAACAGTGTACATTCTGAATGTAAGATTAATGAAATCGTTGGATTATTTATTATTGAGCTCTATTTTGCACATATTAATTTTAAACAGCATCAATATTCTGGTCTATTTTTGTAAAAACTGGAGACTGAAATTTCCCCCACAGACTTCCAGAACTACCTGCGGACTCAAACTGGAAACAACACAACGGTCAACATCATCATCTCCACTGTGGACTATCTGCTCAGGGTTCAGGCAAGCCCAATGAACATTTTTAATTTTGCCTGTCTGTAATATACATGAAAAGGAATGAAAAATGCATGTTTGCTGCTGTAAGTGGTTTGAGAGTTTCAGAACCAGATGGAGAAGGGCCCAAAACAGTGAGACAGCCACCTCCATTTTGTTTGTCTGATACTGAGAATGATGGATGGCCTCATATCTACAGGAGTCCATCAGTGATTTCTACTGGTATTATTCAGGGAAGGATGTGATTGATGAGCGTGGTCAGCACAACTTCTCCAAAGCCATCAGCGTGGCCAAGCAGGTGTTCAACACACTCACTGAATACATTCAGGTAAATGCACATAAGCAATTGAAAATGTGCTTTGTCAAATTGTAAAGATACTGACTAATATTTGATAACTGTATGTCCTAAGATTCTGTTATTCTCTCCTTTTTAATGTTTTATTTCAAATAAATGCATCTCAGAGGCCAAATGCCACACCTGCTGTGTCTGTCTTTGTTCACACACCACAATGTGGTGTTTTTATGTTGTGAAGCAACTAGTTTCACTAATATCAATTACATTTTTAATTGCCTAATTTAGGGTCCGTGTACAGGAAACCAGCAGAGTTTGGCCCACAGTCGTCTGTGGGACGCTGTAGTTGGCTTCCTCCATGTGTTTGCCCATATGCAAATGAAGCTTTCTCAGGTTAGTCTATAGACAAATTACTTTAAATCTTATGTGCTAATTTATTCATTGCAAAGAAAAATGTAGGAAACTCAAGAGAATAAAAGAAAGTAAAGAATGGTGTTTTGCGTCTGCAGGATTCTAGTCAAATAGAGCTGCTGAAGGCTTTGATGGACTTACAAAAAGACATGGTGGTAATGCTGCTTTCCATGCTTGAAGGTAGGAGAATCTTATTTTTAATGCTTTTCCATGCACTTCTTCTATTGCTTCTTAGAAATGTGGCATTGTTGATTTTCCAATCAATGTTAATATACTAATATCAGTATACCGAGTCTGTTTTACATTTTGTTGGATACACAAACAGAATTGTACTTGTTTTCATACCAACTGTGAAACTGTATTGGCATCCATATGACTGGAAGCCCACCTTTGCACCAACCAAATTCCGAAGTCCGCTCCAAAAGCTGTAGTGTGAACGAGTCTAAGTGTCCTGCAGTCATTTTGAGCATGTCAAGTCACCTTTATTTTTATAGTGCTTTGTTTCAAAGCAGCTTCACAGTATTAAACAGGAAAGTAACAGAATAACTGATGCAAACTTTAAAAATGATGCAAATCCAAAATTCTGCAATAATAGACAAGAGTGTTATTATTCAGCTCCAGTCAGTTCAGTGTTGGTTCAGTTCAGTAACTGTGTAAAGTTAATCAATTATGAAACAAGTTCAATTCAGTGATAAGCAACTCCACGGAAGACATACATAAATATGTCTTTGCGTTTCTAGGAAATGTAGTGAATGGGACCATTGGGAAACAGATGGTAGATATGCTAGTAGAATCATCCAGCAATGTGGAGATGATCCTCAAGTTCTTTGATATGTTCCTCAAACTCAAAGACCTCACGTCGTCTGAATCCTTTCGTGAATACGACCCAGACGGCAGAGGGCTCATTACCAAAAAGGACTTCCACCGAGCCATGGAAGGTTTCAAGCACTACTCTCAATCAGAGATCCAGTTCCTGTTATCCTGTGCAGAGACGGCGGAAAGCGAGCTTCTGGATTACCCAGACTTTGTGACACGATTTCATGAACCGGCCAAAGATATTGGCTTTAATGTGGCTGTTCTTCTGACCAATCTGTCCGAACACATGCCAAATGATGGCCGCTTGCAGAATTTCCTAGAGCTGGCGGACAGCGTGCTTAAGTATTTCCATCCTCACCTGGGAAGGATCGAAATCCTGGGCAGCGGGAAACGGATCGAAAGGGTCTACTTTGAGATCAGCGAATCCAGCCGGACACAGTGGGAGAAACCACAGGTATTAAGCAATCATTTGCTTATGTGCTTTTGTGGTCTACTAATGTGTGTCTTATACGAATGCGTGTTCTCAATGATTCAGGTGAAGGAGAGCAAACGGCAGTTCATCTTTGATGTTGTGAATAAGGGCGGAGAGAAGGAAAAAATGGAGCTATTTGTCAACTTCTGTGAAGACACCATCTTTGAAATGCAGCTTGCGGCACAAATATCTGGTTCAGAGAGTGGAGAGGAACTGAAAGCAAAGGATGACAAGGTGGAGAAGAATGAAAACCTTGCTGAAGACAACAGGATGACCAAAGACTTGAGATGGTTTTCCATAAGGAACATCGGAAAACACTTAAAAGGGATAACCATGAGGAGTATCATCTCAGTGATGTTCTCTTTCTTCCACAATGCTCTGTTGTTTATCACTCGTGCCTTTTTAGGTCTGGTTTGGTTCTTCCTTTATCTGCTCTACCACATCTTCTTGAGTGGATGGATTATTGACATGGCTAAAGAAATGAAACTGGCTGACCTTTTAGGTGACCTTCGGGATCCTACCATGGTTGAGACCATAGGGTTTGGAGAAGGGGTGGTTAGAGAGAATAATACGTGTGATACACGTGCCTTTTCTTCTCGTGGTGATCTTAGAGGGATGAGTCTGGATCTGTCTGCAGTGTCCAGGGACCCACAGCTTCTCACAGATATTTTCGGCTTGTGTTTGAAGAAGGAAGGAGAAAAGTACACACTGTCGAGCAGAGACCAACATGGCAGTCTGGATGGATTTCTAAACACGTCCAAATATCAGGTCAATAGTCTTGAGTATACCATTGTCAGCTTACAAAAGTATAAAAGATTTAAAGTCTTTTAAATAGTTTATGAAGTTGACATTTATGTCTAATTGGACATTTATTTTAACATTTGTGTCCACTTTGAACATTTTTGTCCAATAAATTGACATTTATGTATACATGTGTTCAATAAGCAAATGTGTCCACTTTGAGCATTTGTGTCCAACCAGCCAACATTTTTGTCCCTTTAGTCTCTGTCCATTTATGTCATTTACTGTCTTTTTTGTTAACGTTACAAACAGGTGGACATCTGTGAGGAGAATTTTCATGAGGCGCAAGAGGAGGATTCAGAGACTAAGAAAGCTTTGTAAGTGCTCCAGACTGGGGAGAGATAAAACTCTGAAAACAGGAAATACTGCTGTTTTAACAGGGCATACCGCTGATTTTTAGCTTTGAAGTGTATCATTACTCTACCCCACGGGAAGCTCAGGGAACATACTGTATGAAGAGATCTTTGAATTTTCTCGATTGTACCCTTGAGTACAAAGGATGTTCAGGCCCTGCACAATTCAAAGGGTGTGAAGATAAAATATTATTGAAAGTTGGGAATTACTGTTACTCCCACAGAAGATTAACAAATACTTCACATTTAATAAAAATTCAATTACTTTTGACATGATTACTTGTTAGATGGTATGAATCAAAAACATACACCCTGACCAGTGTAGTCTGATTCCTGAGTCTCATGAGCTGGTTTGAATCAGTCTAAAACACTAACTCTGTTCAAAAGTTTGGGTCAGTAAGATGTATTTTTTAAATAAATGAATAAAAAAAAAAAATATATATATTATACTAATACTTTTATTCAGCAAGAATTCAATAAATTGATTAAATGACAGTAAAGACATTTACAATGTTATTTAGAATAAATGCTGCTCTTTCGAACTTTATTTTCATCAAATAAAAAAGTATCATGGTTTACACAAAAATATTAATCAGCACAACCATTTTCAACATTGAAAACACAGAAAATTGAAAAAAAAAATGTATTGAGCACCAGATTAGCATATTAGAATAATTTCTGAAGGATTATGTGCCGTTTGTGAGTGCATTGCAAAAAATGCCTAAGATATTGCATTTAAATTTTGCAGTGATGAGGACAAACATAAAGGGGAAAAGAAGCCTAAACGGAGACTTAGAAAGCTCAGCTCTTCAAAACCAGATGAGACAGAGGTCCAGGAATCAGCTGTTTGGAAAACGATCTGCTCTCATAGCACCAAACTGCTGGTATGTTTCTTTCTCTGTCTGTTGTTTTCCAGCTGCACAATACAAGCTACTAACAGATGTTTAACCATATGGACTTGAACAACCATATGTGATCTGATGACCTACAAGTATGTCTTTTCTCTGCAGAACTGTTTTGCAAGAAATTTCTACAACATTAGATTGTTGGCTCTGTTCTTTACTTTTGCCATCAATTTTATTCTTCTGTTCTACAAGGTGAGTATTGATTTCCCTGCTAAAACATCAGATTTAATGTTGTTGGTCAGGCTGGTCTGTTTTTATGTTTTTAGGCCACTTGGATTGAGAAACCAGCTGAAAGAACTGAGTAGTTCTGGCTTGTCCAGATACTAGCCAAACCAGTTTAAACCAGCTAACACAGTAAACCACGCAAACCCAGATTTGACCAAAAACATTGATATAATTATTTTATTTAGGTTTCATCAACCATTGATGAGGATGAAGATGTGGAGATCGCTCTTCGTGACGACAGCACCAAGGATTCACAGGAAGTTTATTTTGAACTAGAAGAGAACAGTGGCTACATGAAAATGATTCTTCACAGTCTGGCTGTCCTGCATACACTCATCTCACTCTGTTGTATCATCGGCTACTACTGTCTGAAGGTTATACACATCTCACACACACACACACACCTCACGCAACACAACAGGCACCTAAGTTTTGTGCAAGTACCCACTATATTTCTTATGGTGAAACTAAAAACATGTCTTTGATAGACTAAATAATGCCTTCACCATTCTGACTTTTGTTAGACCTCTTAGAAATACAGTGGGTCTGAAACCAGTAATGAAATACTGTAGTAATTTCAACACATGAAATACTTCATGTTTTTCAGCATGACTTGAGATTATCCAAAGAGCATCTGGAAAATCTGACCAGAGTCACTTGATCAGTGCCACAAATAAGTGACCTAGAAATAGTGCGAAATCAGAAATATTTTTATTCATTTTAGGTCATAGGTCCTTAGATTTTCAGATTTCAAAATTCAAATCAATCGTTCATTTACATGTTTAAAAATCCTTTTAATATGGTCTCATCCAACTAACTTGATCATCATCTGACCCTTGACAGGTTCCTTTAGTCATTTTTAAGCGAGAAAAGGAGCTGGCTCGTAAATTGGAGTTCGACGGACTCTATATCACAGAGCAACCTTCTGAAGATGACATTAAAGGCCAGTGGGACAGAATGGTCATCAATACACCGTAAGAGCTGTTTGACTGTCTCATAAAGGCTCACATACGCATTTTTAAGCATTGAAACAGTGGCAATCTTCTGTATGAATTTCTGCATGAACAGTGATTGCCACTTTTTGCACCACTTCAGTACTATTTTCTGTTTTCTTTGCTGTTTTTCAGATCATACCCAAGTAATTATTGGGATAAATTTGTGAAAAGGAAGGTAAGATGAACAAATGAAATATTTACTCAAAAAATGTAGCTTCAAAACCGTTTAAGAACATAATAGTATGACAGTATCTCACAACTCAAACATTGTGACTTGCAGTATTCATGTTAATTTTACTTTCAAAACAGTTTTTGATTGTCAGATTGCCAGAGTGTTGCTATGCAGTTGCTAAGTTGTTCTGATTGGTTGCTGGTGGTTATTTACAGGCTCACTCACAAGTGTCTATGACATTCAGTCTCAGGTCCCTCTTTCAGTGTCAGTCAGTGGGATGCTTCCTATTTGTCATCCGTCTGGTGGAAATCATAAACTCTGTGTCTATAAGTAACAGCAGACCTATAATATATAAGACACGTGCTTTGAGATATCGTTCATATCTGTAGCATGAACTGTGTGGGATGAATAATGTGCTGAATTTAATACTATGGTTCAGCCCAACTAATAATGCTTTGCATTATTGCCCTGAATGTGGTACAGTAAGCTGTGTGATTTTTGTTTTTCTGTGTTTGATTCATTCTGTGATGGCTTTCTGTGCTGCAGGTGATGGCGAAATATGGAGAGCTGTATGGATCGGCACGCATCAGTGAGCTGCTGGGTTTGGATAAAGCTGCTCTGGACTTCAGCTCAGAGGCTCAGGAGAGCAAGAGACCCGTGCAAAAGGTTGCCCTGTGAGTAACAACCCTGTGACCCCGTCTTCCCTATTTACCATATTTATTTCACCAGCCAAACCAGCTTCTGTTCAGCAAAACAGCCCAATCAGTTCATCTGCAGAGATTGAAAAAATGATTTCAGTGTGTGCCAGATGATGGCAGCAGCGTTCAATACGATAGGCTTAAAATAAATAAAATAAATAATTCTCATGTTTTCACAGCTTCAGATTAAACCCCATTGATGTGAAGCATCAGATATGGAAGCTAGGAGTGGTTTTCACTGACAGTGTAAGATCCCTGACTCTTTGAACACTCAACATATTAGACCTGAAGGAACTGGTCAAATCTGAAATGAAATTGTGTTTTTCTTTCTCTCAGTCCTTCCTTTATCTGGCCTGGTATATGGTTGTGTCAGTTCTGGGTCATTATAACAATTTCTTCTTCGCTGCCCACCTGCTAGACATCGCCATGGGCTTCAAAACACTGCGCACCATACTATCATCTGTTACACATAATGGCAAACAGGTACTACATTTGGTTTATGCTTGTGTCTATACAAAGGCCCCAAAATGTATTTAGACCCGCAAGTCACTTCAAAAATATGAATGTCATTATACTGTCATTGTAATAAATAAAACATATATACTAGACTTAAACTGGTCAAATTCAATTTTTATTTATTTAAAAAAAAAATCAAAATCTTACTGACATCAAATGTTTGAACAGTAGTATATATTTCAGCTGGTTTTGACAGTGGGACTGTTGGCTGTGGTTGTGTATCTCTACACCGTTGTTGCCTTTAACTTCTTCCGCAAATTTTACAACAAAAGCGAAGACGGTGAACCAGTGGATATGAAATGTGATGATATGCTCTCAGTGAGTATCCCTCTTTTATCATTAACTTAAACTAATGTTCAAAGGTTTTAGGTTTATTTTTTGAATGAAGTCCTCATGCTCACCAACGCTGCATTTATTTGATCAAAAATACAGTAAAAACAGTAATATTGTAAAATATTACTACAATTTCAAAGGTAATTTATTCCTGTGATGGCAAAGCTGAATTTTCAGCAGCTGTTTCACATGATCCTTCAGAAATCATTCTAATACGCTGATTTGGTGCTCAAGAAACACTTATTATTATTCTCAATGTTTGAAAACAATTGTGCTGCTTAATATTTTTTTGTGGAAACTGTGGTACATTTTTTCATGATTCTTTGATGAACAAGGTTCAAAACCAACAGCATTTATTTGAAACAGAAATCTTTTGTAACATTATAAATTACTTTACTGTCACTTTTGATCAATTCAATGCATCCTTGCTGAATGAAAGCATTTCTTTCTTTCTATTGTGACTGTGCAGGAATAAAGCAAAAAAGAGTGACTAAATCTGTAAATATTAATGTTCATGTGTGCATAGTGTTACATGTTTCACATGTACGTTGGCGTGCGAGCCGGAGGAGGGATTGGAGATGAAATCGAAGACCCGGCCGGTGACGAGTTTGAGTTCTACCGTATCATCTTCGACATCACTTTCTTCTTCTTCGTCATCGTCATCCTCCTTGCCATCATTCAGGGTAAGAGACAGAGTAATTGTGAGAGTTGGTTTACCGAAATTGCGAATAACACTTGAAATGAATGATATGTGCACCAATTTTCAAGAAGGACAATGAGCCGAAGTGTTCGGATTATTGAGTTTGTCCTCTAACATGAGTCATGCTGAGCAGCACTGGAGAGCTTCATTAAAAAATCACGCTCTCACATGCTGAGAGGGGTTTATGGGAAGAGATCTGAGGACTGTATGATGCTAGAGGATTGTCTTATGCCTGGGATGGAATGATACTCAGGATTCAAATGTTTGGCGTAAACTTAATTGTGTTTGTGACTGGTCTGTTGTCATCGTCTGAAAGGTCTGATCATTGATTCATTTGGCGAGTTGAGAGACCAGCAGGAGCAGGTTAAAGAGGACATGGAGGTGAGTTTTCACATTAACATCCTGAATCCATTCAGATTTATGACGTCTGTCATCTTTTGTTCCTATTAACACACTAAATTATTAATATTTTATTTCTCTGTGAGTAAATACGTCATTAATCTATGTCAGCCGCTCTTCGGTGTAGCTGTGGGTTTTATGCTAATTGTCATGTATAATTAAACAGTGAATGTGGCATCTGATTTTTTCCTGCAGACTAAGTGTTTTATCTGTGGCATTGGGAGCGAGTATTTTGACACGGTGCCCCATGGCTTCGAGTCGCACACGTTGCAAGAGCACAACCTGGCCAACTATCTGTGAGTACAAGAGACGTGAAAAACAGGTCAGAGAGCAGTAATGCCTCTTTTCCATCATCCTTTTTTTCAGTCACAATTTTAAAGGCAGTATTCTGGTGGAAAATGAGTCTGTTGAGCAGCTGGTCAGGACAGAGAGCTAGTCTCATGTAGCCAGACCTTCATACTGATGGCAGAAGGTCTGGTCTTCATCGCAGCTTTTATTGGCCAAGTTCCGCCCAAGAGGATGTCTGACTGACATGTAAAGCTACTGCTCACAGTTCAGTTTAGGAGCGTAAAAATGTAAAGTCAATGTCCCTACAATAACAGGCCGGAGTGCAATTCAGGATCGTCATACAAGTTTACTGCAACAATGGTGCTGAGAACTTCACATACATTTGAAAATCCAGCATTTTGGTCCTGATAAGCGATCATTGTCACAGTTGTAATCACGACAGCTTTGTTTCCAGGCGGACTGTTAAAGAGTGTGACACATAATCTGTCTTCTGGAAATCCTGTAGAATTCAACCAATCAGATTTTGGCTTTGAAATTCCAGAAGTTTCTCCCATTTTGTGTTTGTTCAGCCAACAGTCTGTAGATGGGACGTCTAAGGCTGAGATTAACAGAAAGCATGTCATGTTACTAGAAAATACTGTGATGTGGGGTAAAATGGAATACTTGTTTCCTTTTTTGCTGAAAAAATTACATTTGTTTTGTGTTTTGTTTGCCATTTAGGTTCTTTCTGATGTATCTCATCAATAAGGATGTCACAGAACATACCGGACAGGTACAGCTTCCCATGAACCTTTATCGAAAAGAGATATTTGGACAATTTCAGAGTGAAAGATGTGTGCTTAATAATACATTAAAATGTGAAACCACTGACAAATGAACCTTGAGATACACTATATATTATAAAATGAACTGTGACTGCTGCACTTTGTAAAACAACAGGAATCATACGTGTGGAAGATGTTCCAGGAACGCTGCTGGGAGTTCTTTCCTGTTGGAGACTGTTTCCGGAAACAGTATGAGGGTCAACTCAGCTGAAGAATTCCATGTCTGTAATGTTTCCTCTGATAATTAGAAGCTGGTGTGTGACTCAGTACTGTTTTGAATGCTTATTTTTTCAACACCACATATTTATTTTAGTAATATATTGTATTGTTGAATTTAAGGAACCAAGTTGAGGCTGCACTTTTTGGACATATAGAATGCAGTTTTATGTAATCTGTCACTTTGGATTGAATGCAAGTAGTATAAATTAAAATGTGGTATTTCTTTAGCTTGAAACGTTACAGAACCCATGTAAATGTTCACAGTTAACCAACATTATACTGAAAATATTAGTAAACTGCTAGATTTGTACATTTTTGGTACTTGTATTGATATATTATATGGGGAAGTCGTGGCCTAATGGTTAGAGAGTCGGACTCATAACCCAAAGGTTGTGGGTTTGAGTCTCGTACCGGCAGGGATTGTAGGTGGGGGGAGTGAATGTACAGCGCTCTCTCCCACCTTCAATACCACGACTGAGGTGCCCTTGAGCAAGGCACCGAACCCCCAACTGCTCCCCAGGTGCCGCAGCATAAATGGCTGCCCACTGCTCCGGGTGTGTGTTCACTGCTGTGTGTGTGCACTTTGGATGGGTAAATGCAGAGCACTAATTCCGAGTATGGGTCACCATACTTGGCCACATGTCACGTCACGTCAAATATTATTCATGACTGTAACACAAACAGTGCAGGGCGATTAGTGTAATAAAGTTTAAATCTCCCTCCCTCATTTGCACTTCAGTTATTTTTTAATCAGTATTCTTGTTTTCCAGTCAAAATATCTAAACATTCTTAAAATATATACTGTAAGTGTATTCATTTGTTTGCCTCTTACTGTACCAATCCTTTTTCCATCCCTTTCTCTTTACTTGCTTATCTTTTCATCCACCGTCAGCCTTCTCCCGTTCCTCACCTTATTTTCAAAAAGCACTCCATCCTCTCCGCTTCTCATCTCTCTCACCTCCTGTCTCTCTCTCTCTCTGTCTTCTGTGTGAGAGGCAGCACTCAGATCCTGAGCGTGAAATTAAACGGCAGCCCACATCACATGCGGCTGGTCGAGTTTTTGCCGCTGCAGGGCATGACGCATTGATCTCCAGCCATTCCAGAGGTGCTGGTAAAGCGTTAACCCCCCTCTACGAGAGCGTTGCGCAGTCCTGCTGCTGTTAGCCTTATTACAAAGACAAAGGACAAAACTGATTACCATTATCTGTAATAGAAGGAGAAAAAATGAAAGAAAAAGCATCAGCAGTATTGCAATAACCTTGGTATTGCGGTGCTGCTATTTAATTTTTTGTAATATATATTACATAATAATTATATAGAAATGTTATAGTTTATTTAAATTTAAATGTATATATTATTAATTTGTAGGAATTACCTTTTTATGATTATGGAGTACTTGTTCTTAAATCATAAAGTATCAGATGAAACGCATCATTTTTGGAAAGGATGGCCTGTTTGTGGTTGACTGTGATGGCCACCCAGGAATGTGCAGGAGTGAACAGAGGTATCGATGATGGATGGTAGAGTCAGGGCTCTCACAGCTCGCACAGCTCTGACCACACTGTAATCTAGAGCATGTTGGTGGTTTTAATTGAGAGTAATGGTGGAGAGAAGGTTGACTGAATAGGGTAGGTTGAGGAGAACAGACAGAAGAGCTGGACCCTGGATGCCAGAGCCAATGTCCAAATTGACCACATTTTGCATATTTCCACCAAAGAAAAAGCAGTTCTGGGCCAGAAAAATCGTCTATTTGGGAAATGTTCTTCTCAGATTCTACCGTCATGATTTTTGGGATAAAACAACCCTCCCATTTGAGAACTGCTGAATCCTTTAGGTACTGAATGTCGGGCTGAAAGGTCAATCGATTTTTGTCTGAGATCGTGATGCTGCAAGGAAGTGTAATTTATCATACTGGGGTTTTAAATGATGAGACATATAATAGATAACAAATTATTTTTATTATATATTTAATTTAAAGGTTTATTTTTGTTATTTTTTAATTAAATTTTATATAAAAATAAAATTGTATTTTATATGTATTTTTATTTTATTATTGTTATATATAATTTTATACATTATACATGTTTTAGATATACAATAAAAAATCATTAATCAATCAATAAAAAACAAATCATCTAACAAAGTGGCAGAAATTCTATAAATATATACAACACAGATATACAGATACACGTTTCAAGCTAATTTTTGTTATAAACATAAAAACATAACAAAAAAAAAATTTTTTTGTATATATTTATGTAAATACATTTTCTACCAATGTATTTTTGTATGTTTTTTGAAAATATATTTTAAAACATATACAGTATATATCCATATGCAGTATTTTCCAAGAAAATTAATTCACGCCACATTTTAAGAAATGATTTCTTGCCTAAAACATGTAAACATATAACACGTTTGAAAAATGTTATTTAAAAAATGCAACATTAATGAATCCTCCTCAATCTAGTTTGGATCTCTAGGTGATCCCATCAACATTTAGACTAATTGTAGGCTGTCCTGTAAGATTGGAAATTTATTTTCTTGCCCCTGAAATACATTTTGAAAAATATATTTTGGTATAGGAATGTTGAAACTAAATATAGGTTTATTTCATTTCATTTAACACCATTGTTTACAACATTTATTTAACATATATAGTAGGCGATTTTAAATATATTTTGGCCAGAAAATATGTATATTATGAAATATGTATATTTTGCAGTATGGGTTATTAAAAAAAAAAAAAAACGGAGCCACTGAATATACAAATGCAGAGTGGGCATGAACTTTTTGAGGAGACTCTCACCTTCATCATCCATTTCAGCACTGCAGCTCATTATATATTGAGCATGTGATTTATTTGCAAGCTCTTATGAGAGTTAGAAGGACTTTATAAAGAACAAACATTCAGCTGTGCTTCTTTCTGAAGCAGCTGCTCCAGTTCTCCAGCAGAATGAAGAGTCTTCAGTGCTGGCTTCATTTATATCAGTGTCAAACTCAAGCATGTCATTACGGCTCCTGACAATCTAGCTGGTTTGTAAACACTTCATAAGCCACTCGCTATTTCACAAATGATGTTTGTTCTATGACCTACCCTACTAAGAATTGTTTTGGCTCTTTGCTTTATCAAAGCAACAGCATGTGAGCTTGTAGGTTAAGAGGGACATGGCGTATTTGGGCTATCAGAGCTCATTATGAATTCTTCACATGGTAAATTAATTACTGAGGGGATTACGAAGTCGAAGTAGTTTATCAACAGACGCTTCACATGAAATTAATTACTGTGTGTTTGTGTGTGTTTGCATATTTGCCTTCGGCACCGGAAATCAGAAGTAAATCCTGAAGGAGACTCGCTTCTTTCACATCTCGCTTCTCATTTTTCCTTTTTCTCTGTTTCTTTTGTGTCAGTCTGCTGAGTTTTCTTTATTCCTCTCAGGATCCATCATCTCCGTCTGCAGAGCTGACCAGAGAAAATACAGAAAGAATATACAAAAATGCACTGAATACAAACATATAGAACCAATAACACATCACAGACTGGCAAAGCAGTTACGAGGACAAAATGTCAAGGACATGAACAGTCACAGAGAACAGCAGAGAGAGAAAAAGTTACTGCTTTCAAAGGAAAAAAAGCTTTGTGTTTCTGCATGTGATAGAGAAAGATGCATGTTTTTGCAAGCACTTAACTAATCCATGACCATAAACAAAATCACTTATTAAGACCCCATTTATACAGTCCAAAAGTTTTCTTTCTGTTCCTGTGCATTTCACTTCTGCTGTATGTTTACTAATCTAGTTTGTACTAAACTTTGTTTGGCATTGTGCAATAGGAATATTGTTGGCTCTATGACAAACTGCTTGTGATGTTCCTAATTTGTAAGTCACTTGGGATAAAAGCATCTACTAAATGGATGAATGTAAATGTTGACAGAGAAGGAGAGTTAGTGGAAATATTCAACATTTCACCCCACAATCTAAACAATATACATATCTATGTTATAAATTTGCTCAAAATCTCTCTACTTAATTGCTTTGTATGAAAAAAAGTTAAAGCAACATTTATTATTGTCATGCATCATGATAGTATGTACTGGATATTAGGGATTATCATTTTTATTTTATATTTAATTTATTAAACCTTTATTTTATTTTAAGTTTTATCACTCACAAGGGATTATCGGTGTCTTTTTTCATATTTAATTTCTTAAATCTTTTTTACAAACTTTAATTTTATTTTATTCATTTATTTTATTTTGAGAGGTTTTATCACTCACTATTATTGATTACTTATTTCATATTTAATTTCTTAAAACATTTTTTAAAAATATTTATTTTATTTTATTAATTTTTTATTTTAGGACAGATTTTACACTCACGATTATCAGTTTCTTATTTCATATTAATTTTTTTAAAAACATTCAAAATATCTTTTATTTTATTTTAGGACAGGTTTTTATAACTCACAAGGGATTATCAGTTTCTTATTTCATATTTAATTTCTTAAATATTTTTTTTTTTACAAACCTATTATTTAATTAAATTGTATTTAATTTAATTTTATTATATTTTAGGACAGGTTTTATCACTCACTTGGGATTACAAGTTTCTTATTTCATATTTAACTTCTTAAATATTTTTTACAAACTTATTTTTTATTTTATTTTATTTTAGGATAGGTTTTATCACTCACTAGGCATTATATTATTATTTCATATTTAATTTCTTAAAACCTTTTCTTTTTTTGGCAGGTTTTATCACTCTCTAGAATTGTTCCTCAGTGCTGTTTTGTCAGCTGAAAAATGTATGCCTCAAATTTAAGACGACAGCATTACAAAAAGGCTCCTGTGATCCTTAATGACAAATGCACCCCTTAACTACACCCCTCTGGCTTCATGTATTTATTTCTTTATAACATCTGTTATGTTGTACAGAATTTATGTATGACTCTAGCAGAACAGAATTTGTTCCTGAAGCTGCTTCTGAGGCTACATCCACCCTCATGTTTAATATGCCATCGAATTGACTTTTCATGCTCCTTTGCTGCTTAATATGGATCTCTGCACTCCGTTTGGCACTGAAGCGGGGGAATTTTACTGTCACTTTGAGCTTGACAGTTAAATGGCAACACAAGTTGAAAAATGTACGATTTCGATTTAGTCATTTTGGAGATATCCTTGCTGAAAGTAACATTTAAAAAGTTGATACTGGTAATGGGATGCCAGATGCATTACGGTTGAGCTTTGTGGCATCCAAGGTCACATCCACCTGGCATTTTATCACAAAATAAGCATTGAAAAATGGAGCGTTGAATATCTGATGACAAAAAACATTCATTCCAAAGAGAAGGACACTGCTTCAGCCCTTTCATTTTTCAAAATAGGCAACAGAGAGCATTTAAAGTATGTCCAGTCAACCTTCCTGTTGAGACATGTCACCAGATTTCAACAAAGACTCATTTAAACATTCGCCCTATACATGGCCAAAAACACAAAGTGACATTTGGATTCATTGAAAGAGCCTCCAAGGTCAGTGCCATATGAGAAGATGAAGTGAATTGAATGGACTTGGACATTTAGACTTTTTCAAAATATTTTCATCTCTCTTCCACAGATAAAAGAAGGTCATGCAGGTTTGGAACGATGTAAGGGTGAGTAAATATTGACAGAATTGTTATTTTTGTGTGAATTGTGTACTCAGCAATTTACTTTATTTTGTATTTGATAAAGAAGGGCATAAAAACAGTAATATTGTAACATATTATTATGATTTAAAATAACTGTTTTCTATATAGATTTTCCACAGTCTTAAGTGTCACATGATCCTTCAAAAACCATTCTAATATGCTGATTTGATGCTCAAGAAACATTTCTAATTATTAATGCTGAAAAAATTGGTTCTGCTTAATATTTTTGTGAAAACCGTTCATTTTTTCCAGGATACTTTGTTGAAAAGAAAGGTCAAAAGAACAACGAACAACATTTCTTCTAATATTTTGATTTCATTGTTTTTATTTTATTTTATTTTACTTTTTTTTTTTTTTTTTTGGTGATTTTCCTTGTGAATGTCCCTTTAAATCTGCAAATTATTCTGTGTTATTCTATTCCATTCTTTTATACAAAAAGGGCAGTGCATGCATCCATCAGCCTTTTCTTCACACACTCACTAACCTGAATGCAGTTTCAATGGTTGTCTTGCCGACTTGAAGTTGTAAAGCATGCAGCCGACGGCCCTCCACACCTTCATGTCAAATAGAGAGTTCTCCATATTACCATTTAGATTACAAACCCTGATGCCAACAGCAGACCAATCAGCCCAGTCAACACACACCTTCTGTTAGGAACATGTTCTTACTTTATAGATCCGAATGCAGTTTGTTTACTCTCATAAAATGCTAATGAAGTAAAGGAATGCTGTTCTCCATAAATTAACCCAGGATAGTCTCTAAATTAGTGTTTTCAGCAGAGGATTCAATTCAAACTTCCAGATCTCACACCCAAGTGACTTTAAATGTGCTGAAATAAGCATTGATAGAAGAGATTAGTAACCAATCCTCATGGAATCTGGCTATTTGTAGCAGTTGGAATATGCCCATATTTAAAACCATTTCAAACATTTCCAAACGTTCTAATCTAGATCTTTTAAATCCTTCCTAGATTGTCTGAAACCCTCTGTAAAAACCTGTGCGAATGAGGCTAATCTCCCTGCCTTAAAAAGCAAATGATAAGAGATTGTGTGATCACATGCGTCAAGTATCCACCTGATCGAACCGTCTCTGGTACTTCTGGTTGCCTGTGTGTATGAGTCCAGTATGGCA
>NW_015554063.1:303405-326234 GCF_001515605.1 Sinocyclocheilus anshuiensis
GGGATGCAGACACAATGCCAGCCTAATGTAGCGCATGAGGATTGTGCCAACACCCACATTCCCTCCTCTCTCTCTACTTTTCTCTCATCCTTTTTGTATTTACTTCCCCATGTCATCCTCATATACTGGCCTGCACCATTCCTATCTAGTTTCCTCCTTCCTTTCTACATTTCAAAAAATGTCTTATTTTCTACAAATGATCACATTGACAGTTTGCACCCCAAAACAGTGGTCTGTTGTGGGTCACAGGTCTGTTTGGTTCACAGGTCATGGTAATGTGATTTCATTAGTAATCGTAGGTATTTGTATGTAAAGTTGTATGGTACATTATAGCATATTCAGCATTTTAAAATATAAGCATTTTATATATGGGCAACTTTAGAGGCATACACAGGTTTACAAATCTTTGTTGGTTCAGAACACTGAATTCATGAAATGAATAGGTTGATTTTATTGTATTTAGCGAGTGAGATTAAATGCGGTTCAAAACTTTGGGTTTGCTAAGATTTTATGTTTTTGAAAGAAGTGTCTCTTAGAAATTAAGTAACAGTAATATAGGGTAAATAATTACATTTTAAAATAACTCTATAACATAAAATGTAAAATGTGAAGGCAAAATTGTAGCCATTACTCAGACTTCAGTGTCACATGATCCATAAGAAATAATTCTAATATGCTGACTTGCTGCTCAAGTAACATTTCTCATCATCATCAATGTGAAAAACAGAGCTGCTTAATATTTTTGTTGATATATTAAGGAACAGTATTTATCTGAAATGCAGTCTTTTATTAACAATGTAAAAGTCTCACTTTTGATCAACTTAATGCATCCATGTTGAATAAAATTATTAATTTCTTGTAGTGGCATTACACTGATTTAATGCATTTACCTCATTTGATATTAGAATGTTTTAAATTTGTTCTGTGTGTTTTCAGGTGCAGTATTCAGTTCAGTATTTATAAACACTCTGTTATCATTGAATCATTAATCATTTTGCTGTGAGACAATTGGTACTAAAAAAAATTTACAAACACACCATACAGTAAAACATTTGCAGCTATAAGCAAATTCATGTTTGATTGCAAGCATCTGCATTAAACAATTGTGATATGCTACTGCGTTGGGTCACCAGTGGATATATCCAAAGTAAAATCTTGATTCTGAAGCAAAACTAGTTGAGAACCACTGATTTAAATCATGGTAACACTTCTAGAATTTCCAACCATGTTGCACATTTGAAACAAAGATACTGCAGTTGTCTTGTGTATTGGCTTGAAAAGAGCCGTGTCTGGATGTCACTCAAGCTCCAGCCCAGCATTAAGGAACTAAAGCCTAATCGATGAAGCAAGATGCAATCTTATATGTCAGCAGGATTAACTCGCCGCGGCGAAGCAGAAGACACCGCGCAGGAGGAGACGTCGTGAGTCTATTACAAAACAGACAATGACGACGATCACAATCTTGAAAATAATGCTAATGATGACGGGTATTTTCCTGTCTCCAGCTGCTCCTCCATAATTTCCAAGATGCTACCACATTAATCTCCTTGAGTCACGTTTGCGTAAGTGTGTCAAGCGTTTGTTTAGAGGGACTCAATCTTAACATTATTGCAGGAGATTAAGGAATGCTGATGAATGCTTTGTAACTTATGTGACGCGACTCCCAGGAGCTCTGAGGTGGAGCTATATAAGAGGTAATAATAAATGACAGAAGCAAGTGCTTGTGTGTGCGTTCAAATGGCTAAGCTCTATAGTTAGCGCTATGCCAAGCAGATAGAGGCCTGACAGAGGGAGATAAGCAGTCTGAGTGTGAATGCTCTGGTCAGGATGGGTCGACTGCGCTCCACCTTTTGTTGATTTTCACACTGCTCCAGTGACCTCAGAGGTGAGAATGTTTACTGTGGCCCAGTCTCAATCTCCCTCAAACAGACTCACCGGTGACCTTCAGCAACCCTGAGGTGTGTATCTCCAAGTCCCATTTTTTTCTTCTCCCCTGGCTTATCTACTACTTTTTTTTTCTTTTTTTTTTTTACTTTTTCTATCATAGTTTTTCAACATGTTCAAAGTTACTTAAAAAAGGACAGAATAATCTACACAAGTACGTAAACAAACTTGTGAACACTTGGCTATTGAGTTCCTTCAAATTTCTGCTCAGAATTACAGTAAACTGGATGCTATCATTCAGGTAGCTAGCTAACTAACTTTAGCTAACTTGTTTAGCACAATTATTTTCAAATTGAAGAGTTCAGATGCAAAAGCTTCTAAGTACTGTTTGAAATTTTCTTCTAAAATGAGCATTTTTAAATCCATCCATTTAGTAATTTCACATTAGTGGCAATGAATAGGTTCTTTTCATTGCTAGCGAAATAACTGAAGAAAATGATCATTTTAGAAGAAAATTTCAGACGGCACTTGGAGGCTTTTGAATCTGAACTCTTCAATTGTTGTTTTACCATGGCTGCATCCAAATATCCATACTCCAGCACTATAATATATAGTAGCTGAAGTGCGCATCCAGTGGACACTTTACTATCCCATGAGGCCACGGGAGAGGATTTGTGAATGACAGTGAAGAGAACTGATACTGGTGATATACAGGTAGACTTTTATCTTTGTGAGTGTTTAACACTTCATCCAAGTGAATCAGCCACTTAAATCACTGTAAGCTGTAAAAACATGCACAGATGGGAACATTTGTGAAATTCAAGAGCAGTCAACAGATTCTCAGTATCGTTATGTGACTGGAATAATAATGTCATATTGGGTAGCTTTCAAACACAGCCTAAATAAACTAATGCAAAAAAACGTCTCAGGTTACGTATGTAACCCTAGTTCCTCGAGGGAACGAGACGCTGCGTCGGAAGTGTTCCGACGCAGAACCCTCGAGGGAACCCTTCAGCGTGATGGGCTCTGAACCTCGTGTGTAATCCGACCAATAGATGGGCGAGATGTCACGGCGGGTGACGTAATGACCAGGACAATTTCCACAGCTCCGGGCGGGGGGGGATGATCATACCCTCCGCATGTGAGAGGAGATCTCTCCTGATGGGAATATCCCACGGAGCGCCGTCGAGGAGAGAAATCAGGTCCGAGAACCATACTCGGCCCGGCCAGAATGGGGCTATTAGTTGTCCGTCGCTAGCGTTACGTGGCGACAAGGAGCTCCCAGCACTGGGCCCTGAGCCAAGAACCAAGGTTTCCTCCACATGTCCAAGGCACGTACTCATGTACAGCAGGCCAATAGGCGACGTAGATCTAAAATTGGACGCAACCCCCCATCCTTCTTTGGAACTATGACGTACCGTCTGTAGAACCCGGACTGCCTCACATGAGGAGAGACCATCTCGATGGCCTCCTTCCTCAGAAGAGTAACTACTTCTTGCATAGCACATTCTGTTAGAATTTTACAGTCAAATAAACAAAATATGTGAAAATGACCTATTTTACCCTTAGGTCTTAAAGGGTTAAGACATGGTTTCACTTCATTATTGGGTGCTTTAATAGTATAATTATGTGTATGTTACGTCATTGCGTGAACAAACCGTCCGAGATTATGGATTACAGGTAATAATGCTTCATATCACCTCAATATATCACCACAGGTATAAATTTTGTGTTCCTAGATATGCTTTTCTGTCTCTCAAAGATGGGCAGCCGCTGACTTGCATTTTATGAATTACCACAAGGACCGTGGTTTCAGTTTCGAAAAATCTTCGTTACATTCTACTGAAGAAAAAAAGTCATTTACATTTTGATGGCCCGAAGGTGAGTAAATTAACAGCAAAATTTTTGGGTGAACTCTTTTGATTCTATCCCTTTGATTTGCATGTGCAAAATATGATAATATTATGAATAGTTATATACCATTATATATAAAAGTTTACAGCACTTTCATAAGCCAAATATGAACAATAGCAAAAACAGCATAAACACATAATGCACATATTTTATTTTGTGTAGAAAGGTGTGTCACCATCTTGCTCTGGCCAAAGTGATTTGAAAGCACCTTACATTGTAATTAAGACAATTTCCCAGGAGGATTTGAACGCACCAGTACTCCCCGATATTCATTCAACTCGCCTACAAAACTAGCACAAAATGTGTTACAACAGTTCATGCTCTGCTCTGCATTCTTATCAACAATGTTATACCAAATTACAAATTCCAAAGTTGTACTCATTTCCCAAAACACCTCGTCTGTCTCATAGCTTCTCTTTAAAGAGCCTTAAGCTCTCCCATGCTGTCTTTACACAATCCTCTCATGTTCTCACTGAGTCTCTGTAGGCTAAAAAGCCGCTGGCCTGTTACTGATGTCTGTCTGCTGCATTAGTTGAACAGAGACAGGACACAGAGACCGCAAATCAGATAAGAGTCGGCCATACAACGGGGAATGATATAATGAATCTCGTGGAACCATAATGTTGTGTGTGTGCATGAATTTGTGTGTCTATTTCTGCCCAGTTGAAGCAGACTGCATTCATGGCTGAGATGGAATCACTCTTTGATGTTCACCCTGATGAGTCGATCCTAACAGGAAACCAGATTTATCACTTGATTAAACTCAGCAGAAGGGTGTTGTAAGGCTGATGCAAGGTAGATACAGATATTCAGAGCTGGTATGTGTGTGTATGAGTGCTCCGAGGTCTGCTTTTTCACAGTAAGTACTTTGGAAAGTGTGTCCCTGTAATTTCCTGTTTATGTATTCATGACATGATGAAAGAAAATTCATTTTACCACAGTAATTACGGTCTGATCTTCAAAAAGACAGAGCCGATCACTGTCACTCTCATTTCACCCATGCACTGTCCTCTCAGATTAGTTGTGTACTACTTCTCTTTGAGTAATTACCCTCCATTCCTAATTTTCCAGTAATTACTTCACAATTAAAGTTTTTAATTTAATTAAGTTTCATTTTGAACATGCCTGAACACGGTTGAAGATATGCTTCTTGAATGTTTTTGTTTATTTGATTAACTCTCAGTGGAGAAATAAATGGTTAGGTGGTTTCGATTTATTTGGACTTAAATTTCTTCAGTGCCCTTTGATTGCACAGTTTAATTAGCTGAAAGTAACATGCAATCATATTTATGTTCTCAGCGCAAAACTTTTACCCAGGCAACCTTTCACCGGTGGAAGAGTGAAAAATGCTTGTTAATTGGAGAACATTGGCTTAATGAAGCAAGCTGGCATTTGAGCTTGTGAATTTCGTGTCTGATGGAAACAAATAACTAGGCTGAGGTAAGCCCTTCTTTCAAACTATAAAGAGTGCAAATTTTACGTTTGCATAACATTCTTTTTTCTGTGGTTCTACTCACAAAAAAGGATTTCTTGGATTGCTACATTTCAGAAAATAAAAAAAAATATTATTGAAAGAATACAAACTTAATGAAATCTAATTTAATTGGGAATCCCAGATGGAGAAAAGTGTTTTCAGATATATCTTTAAATAATTGTCAAAATCTACTCACAAATGACCAAAAATATATATATTTAGTTGTTTAAATTCTCACATAGAATTTTTGGCTTTTTAAGTTCAAAATTACTTTTTAAGTTCAAAATTACATTTATGTTGTCCAAAATATATTTAAAAAATTTTGCATTTACTCATAATGTATATATTTTTAGGACCGGAAATGTATTTTCTTGCTTTTTGAAGTACATTTTGTAATATATGTTGGAATTTGAATGTGGAGCGAGATAGAGCTTCTATGTAAGGCCGGTCGCAAGTTTTTCTTGAGAAAGAGAACGGTTGGAGGAGAATATATATGGAGGCCTGAGATAGGTGAAGGCTTTGCTGTTGAGAGTTAGAGTAATCCTGCAGGCTCTGAAAGAATGGAAGCTGATCAGGCCGAGGAAGAAAACTGATGAGATTCTGTCCTTTTTGTCTCACTATCTCAACAATACCATTCCTTCAGATTCCATCTTCAGTTTCTCTCTTCTTTATGACTGCTCAATTAATTTAAGTACATAAATGGATGTAAATTATTTGTTCATGGCTTTTTAATGTCCTCTTATACCTGCTAAAACTAGTGAGCTGGTTTGTTGTTGGTCTGAGATTGTCTACCAACCCAGCCAGGTGTATTGTGACCAACTAGTTGTCTACTTTTCCAAGTTATCCAAAATAAATGAACATGCAAGCTCTACTTTCGACCAGCTAGAAACCAGCCATCACATTCCAAAAACCAGCTATCACTCTAAGCTGGGTTTAGATGGATTTTCAGCAGGGTGAATTTAGATTCAAGCCATTAGATTTCATGAGAAGTGTCTGAATACACCGCAAACCTATTAAGCCAACATCAATGTTGGCGGGCCAATCTGCCAATGATTACCTTTATCCCTGCAGCCTAAGGGATACGGTCTGTACTGAAACGTCACTGAACCTGCTGATTTTTTTCACACGTGAGACCCAATGCATATAATGTACATAATGTATCAAATTTAAAAATACGAAAACACATTACTATTGCTCTTAATATTGTAGTAATGTTTATTAATGCTGATTAATAGGATACATAAAATGAATCTTTTACCTACATTGTATCTGCACTTTGTTGTTTATGATGAGAGAATTGTACAGTGCAGAATTCAGTCACAACAAAAACTTATTTTGAGCGGTGACTAATCCAAACACCTCTGATTGGCCACTGCATTCAAGCTCAACAGAAAAGTGTGTGATTGGTTATGATGCTCAACGCTGCAAAAACTACACAAACTGCCCTTGACTGAATCACTTGTGTAACTTTAATAAACATAAATGTACTTTTAATTTATACAGTGAAAACGGTTTTATACATTTAATCACTTTATTAATTTTATGTAGTATTTCTTATTTCTGGTATACATAAATAGTGCTGTTTTCAGTTAGGTCTATTTAATTTGTTTTGTTGTTCTATTGTATTTGTTTGTCCTAATGCTCGTAATTTCTTTGTTCTTATTTTGTCATTGCCTGTTTACTTGTCTTCAGTAAGCTTAAGAGTTTTTAATTATGTTGGGCTAGTTTTAGTTTTTTTGTTGGTGATAAGAATTATAACATTTCAATGGTATAAAAACTGTTGATATCATAACCTTATTTAAAGCAAAAGTAATATTGTAACATGTATCATTATTGTGAAATAAAATTACTCATATCGTGATATAAGAGTTTTGTAATATCCCACACCCCAATGCAGCAGTTGATAATTTTCATTGATTTTGGAGTCATTTATGTTCATTTTAATGGCCTTTTTAAAGTTGTGTTTTGCCAACAGAGGATGAATTCCCTGTGCTGAATTCTAGTTCATCTTTAGTTTTTTTCCCTCTTCACCCAAACATCTTAAGGATGATTATAAAGTGGTCCAGACATGCTGCTGGTCAAAAGTCTGGCTACGCTTGACAAATGGATTCTTGGCCTACAGGTTTAGAACCTTGAGACTGTATGGTTGCCATAAAAATATTTAACAACAGTCAAACACTGAGATAGATAGATAGATAGATAGATAGATAGATAGATAGATAGATAGATATTTTGTTATGACTGCAATGTCATATAGATGGGAATATTCACATGTCAGACAGCGCTGTGGCTGGTGTGAATTGGTGAGAGGAGAGAGGCGGGTTGACAGCTTTAATTGTGACTCTAAATTTGATATGATTAACCAGGTTCGATCAAATTAACCTGACTGGCAGATGGAGAGGGGGTGGACGGGGACGTGGAGAGGGTGAAAGGAGATTGATGTACCATGCCCTCAAAGTGCATTACCCATGTATATTTACACACATCTAAAGCAAGTTTTACAGAAAACTATTATAAGCTTTGATTTTTCCCCCTCTTTATGAAAGCAGTGTAATTGTTGCCAAAATCCCTGCCTTGTCTAATGTGACATTTTTGGTGTTGGAAATGGAATATTATTTGTTTTTTACTTCTGCTTTCCTGTTCTGTTTTTTCTATAAATGCAATATTTTTAGTCTTGTCCTCTGTTTGAATATAGAAAACAGCGAACGTCCCCTCATTAAATACCCCCAGTAAGCCCACATGCCTTATTCTTGCTCATTATAATATGACAACAACAAAACTCTGAATGTATCTGCAAAATAATGACAATTAAAAGGGCACCAGCTATCCCCTATACTTCACGCAATGAAAACGACAGTTCAAGAACGAGCCAGCGTGATGGTCGGACAGGAGTGGTAACGTGAAAGCTGAGAGGAAGCGGTGAGATTAATGAGCACAGATGTGTTTGCTTTCACCTTTTTGTGGGGCATGAATAATGGATACCACGGTTTTCTTTGTCGGTTTTACACTTGCCGTTTCCTCTTTTATTTATTTGTCTCTTTGTCATTGGTGAGTGTGCATGTGTGAGACTGTTTGTGTCACAATTGAAAACGAGAGTCCTCAACCAATGCTGTGAAAATCCTCTCACGCTAATGAGCAGTCAGCCTCTGCTCTCACTCAAGTTACCCGTCATCCCTTCCTTCTTCTTGTTCTTTTCTTTATTTTATTTTCAGCAATGCTCTGGAGAACCAGAAGAATCACTGACCCTCCCCTGACAATTGCTAAGTTTCGGTTTAAACAAATGTTTTTGTACAAAACATTTAATTAGCATTTCAACCAGCATTTGCATGAACGATCACACAGGAGTTAGTAGGCCTCAGGGTCTGAGACTATAATGAAAAAGATTCTGTTTGATTTTTTCAAATGAATATACATAAATGTTTCCTTTTTAAATTATATTATTGGTATTAACCTTTTTTAGTAATCAACATTTATTTTGCTACTGACCTAATACTGTGGAAACTTTCATTTGTAGGTTTAAATTAATTTCTGAAGGATCATGTGAAGAAATAAATAAAAATTGTAAATATATTAAAGCAGAAAACAGTTATTTAACAGCTATATAACATTTCATAATGTTACTCTTTTAAAAAATAAAAATAAAGCATTTTGGAGCATAAAAGACTTCTTATTGGCACAAAACTTTTGAATGGAAGTGTGCATAGTATTAATGTATACATTAATCTTTTGTTTGTGGTTTTAGACTTGTATATGGACTGCAAATACTTATATCAAAACATATATCCTCAGAGCTGTAATATTTAGTTTTTACTATGCGATCTCGGTCTCATGAAAATGGAAAACAATAGCACAATTTTTTTTTTTTTTGTAATTTACATGCTATTTATACGCAGGAATTGATTTTGACGTGCATACGATATGCACATGTTTGACATGCATATAATATGCAGTTTTTACATGCATATGATATGCACTTTGTTGGTGTGCATATAATACGCATTTTGGCGTACATATGATATGCACCTAACCCACACCCCTAAACCTACCAATTGCATATCATATGCATGCCAAAGTCCAGATCGGATTATATTTAACATATCTCAATTCCTAAAATAAGTTCATATAACATAATAACCTTTTAATAACTTAAAGG
Organism: Sinocyclocheilus anshuiensis; assembly: GCF_001515605.1. Taxonomy (NCBI): domain Eukaryota; kingdom Metazoa; phylum Chordata; class Actinopteri; order Cypriniformes; family Cyprinidae; genus Sinocyclocheilus; species Sinocyclocheilus anshuiensis. The sequence continues at coordinate 312,831 of NW_015554063.1, forward strand.
GTATGTCTGTGTCAACTTGTTATTTTTCTGTCAAAAGCAAGGAAGAAAGAAAAAAGAGATGTGGACAATATAGGATGGCGAAGAGAGATGTTGAAAGAGGCTGGCTGAAAGAACAGAAAATAGAATGCGAGGAAAAATGACCTTCGAAGATAGAGAGTGAGCGGATGGAGAGGAGAAAAAGCCAGACAGAACAAATGACCTCAGCTATAAAAGTATTAGTTAAGGTGAGGGTGTGAAAAAGGTTGGCCAATGAGCTTTTATTTATAGGAACAGGAATATAACTCTATCTCCTACCTTAGTGCAACATGTGCAGTTGTGTGTGTGTGTGTTGTCTTTGTATCCCATCCTATCTGCTTTAGCTGTGTTCACAGACCACCTTTATGTTTCACCAGTCACTTTATATGTGTCTGTGTTTTCACTCATATCTCTGCTCAAGGATATTGATGACACCCTCATTTCTCAATATCTGCCCACAAACTCCCCCCCTCTCCAGCAGATGTGTAAAATAAAACCTGTCCTCTGGCCTCAGCCAGTATACGTCATGATCAGAAAACAAACACCAGTCAGTGAGCCAATTCGTCTCTATTAGGAATTTATATTTAGCACATCATGATAATAACCTATTCAAGCTCAGCGGCTTCCCTCCCGCAACCAGATATCAGAGGTGTCTTAGTTTACCACTAAATGCTGTTTGTCACGGTCAACCACAGTCGAAACGATAAACTGCAATTAGGGATATATTTAGATGCTTTATGAGATCAGATTTTAAATGTGTAGACAATTTTAGGAAGTTGATGTTTATTTGGTTTGGTTTTGGCAAACGTGATGCTTAATGACTGTAAATCAAGAAGCAAATATAATTGTCAGAGTAGTAAATCTCTCTCATATTAAAATATTTATGCCCATTTGCTGCCATGCAAACAGCTGTTTATTTCTCAGCTCTGCAAAACATGTTGATTAGATAAACTAATTACGTGGGTAAATGTTTCCTTTGGGCTGAAACAAGTGATTCTTGATGCCAGGACACACAATGGGAGTGTGTGATGGTGTGTGTGATATTTGCAAGTCTTTGATTGCTTGTATGCATTTCAGTATCATTGGTTGCTTTGAAAGTGCCCTTGACCAGTTGGTGTCCACCACTGACCTTTTCTATCTTCCCATCTAGTGAGGTATTAATTGAAATGGTTATTTATGCATAAAGGTTTGCTGTGGGTAAGTGGTTGTACAAAAGGTCGCACAAGGAAATAAGCACTTCAAAGGAATATTTCACCTAAAAATGAAAATGTGCTGAAAATTTACTCTCAGGCCGTCCAAGATGTAGATGAGTTTGTTTCTTCATCTGAAAAGATTTGGGGAAATTTAGCAATACATCACTTGCTCACCAATGGATACTCTGCAGTGAATGGGTGCCGTCAGAATGAGAGTCCAAACAGCTGATAAAAACATCACAATAATCCGCAAGTAATCCACACAATTCCAGTCCATCAAATAATGTCTTGTGAAACTCCATGTTTGTAATAAATCCATCAAGATGTTTTTCAAACCATTGCTTCTGGCTAAAATATGAGTCCTGCACTCATTTCTTTCTCTGATAAAAAAGTTGTCTCGTCTGAATCAGGAGAGAAATATGCACAGATCAAGCACCATTTACAAGTGCAAACAGTTCTAAACAAATAGTGGATTTTGATGTGAAAAGGCAACAGGGCATGGACTTTTCACTATGAGTGTTTATGTGACATTTGTGGTTACGTCAACATATATTTACCTGCTTTTGACCCTTATATAGTTTTACATGTATTTTTTAGCAGATATTACATTTTGAGATATTACACAAGCTTTCAAACTGAAGAGGGAAGACCAGCTGTTGACCAGTCTGGACTGGAATAAAATTCATGGTTGTCTAAGCTGGTATTTTAGAAAGGTTTGTCTGTGTGCATGCAAACCAAATGCCCTGATTATGCTTTTTCTAACAGCTGTGAGACATATAAAAGTCCTGCATCATCTCAACCTCCATTTGAGACCACTGTGTGTCCCAGTTTGTGTGCATGGAGGCACTGGCACCTAAAGTGATGCTCTGAACATTCCATCTGTCTTGGCACTTACAGTAAGAGTAAAACCCAGATCTGTCCACAGCTATCACACCACCGAAAGTGATTGTAATTTTGGAGTTCGCAGGTGGGTCCACAGGACATTTATGGTCATTTTACATCCAAAGACATAATTTCCAATATGGATTCTCCCATTTTAGATTAAATGAACTTAATTACATTTCTGGCTTGGTTTTGTTTTAAGCTTGGCCTGTTCTAATCTCCATTGCCTCCACAGTTCAAACAGCACCAAGCATTTCCAGCCAATCCAATTATTTTCTTGTTTTGTTTTGCAGCTGATGTGTCAGTGTTGAAGGTATGTCTTCCTGACTATTTCCATATAAATAGAGATCTTCGGCACCAGAGTCACAGTCCTTTTGTAGGTTTGTGCTATGGGAATTATTTCTTTATTATAAAAAATCAAGCTTATGAAGAGCCTGTGACTGCTTCTGATCTCATTCAGTGTGTATCAGATGGTGACGGGATAAAAGCAAGATATTTTTGTGCATTTGCAGTTTTTGGAGCATCATTGTTCTTTTATAAAATACTTCATATGCTAGCTGTTATAGAAATCTATATATAAAAGGTTCGAAAATGTCACTAAGCATTGCTGACCTGCTTTGATTGCTTGCGTTCCTTCATTATTAGCTCACAGAGTGGCGCTTTACCATTTGCAGTATGTTTATTTATAATCGGTAGTGTGATATGCTAAACTATACAGTGACACAATCTCTCTGTCTCTCTCATACAGACACACACTTCAGTAGCAGCGTTCAGCTCTGGGCGAAACAGAGTGGAACAAAGGGTTTAGTTTCTGACTCCCTACCCTGCAAAACAAACCCTGATTGCAATTAAATCTTGCCTGAGTGGAAACCACACAGAAAGACAACAGCAGCGTGTTCAGTGTAATCAAATAGGATTGTGCTAACCACAAATCTGGGGCCCAGGTTTCATTTGCAAAGATGAGAGTGCCAAAACAATGTAAAACTAATTGTTCTGTCTGATGATTTGGTCCGGTGTTTGGGCAACTGAGGTCAAAGTCTTTCTTTCTTTCTCTTTCTCTTTCTTTCTTTCTTTCTTTCTTTCTTTCTTTCTTTCTTTCTTTCTTTCATGTTTACTTTCTTTCTTTCTTTCTTTCTTTCTTTCTTTCTTTCTTTCTTTCTTTCTTTCTTTCTTTCTTTCTTTCTTTCTTTCTTTCTTTCTTTCTTTCATGTTTATATATTTGGAAATTCTACTTGTAATAATCAGGATAATATACGGTCAACTTTGGTCAACATCGAATGAAAGAAGTGGATGTGTTATTCAGGATCACTTATTCAGGTTGCTTCAATCCATCCGTCCACATACACTCACTGATGTGTCCATATTTTATGTTTGACCAAATACCAAATCTAATAATAATGCTTTCTGTTGTCATGGTAATTGAAGAGAATGTTCTACCTGTGACTGACCTACTGTTCTTCACCGATCTTCCTTTCTATTATACTTCTTTCAAGGTGCAGTCTCATCTATTACTACTGTTTATGAAGACTCTGACCATACGAAAACAGCATCATTACGATAGCACAAGGGGCTCTTTGAGACGTTAATCAGATCAGAGGCCTCTCCCACTCCATCAGCTACGCCTTATTCTCCATTACAAAGAGAATTAGCCTGCTCCTGCAGTACGCCAATGTCTTTACAGAATACTAATATGAGTCCAACACACAAACACAGATGTGTGCCCGGGAAGGTGAGACAGGACAAGGCGTACACGCACACACACAGGCATTCATGCAAGCACACAAATATCCACCTGCTCACAGCTTGTCCTCCACTTTAATGTCTTCTGTCCAAACAAAACCTTCAGCTTCCTTCTGCATGATCCTGCCTGGATGTCTTTCCCAGAATTCATTGAGGCAGATGAACGGCACACTGCAGAGATACTTTTGAAGTTAATGCGAATTCAGTTTTTTTCTCTCTCTTTCAAGATGTGGAGCAAAATTTAGATTAAAAACGCTAATATTTTCCCATTACGACCATTCATCCATTATCATTTTAGTTGAATTTCAGGAATGCACAAGTGAGAGAAATTGAACTGACGGCAAAAGGTGAATGTGAGCCGGGAGTTTAATTCCTCTAGAGTCTCAAAATGCCACTACATGAGAAAAAGGATGAACCATTACCCATAGACCACTGCAATAAGTCTGTGTAGATGCAGCTGGATCTCCTTGATATTCTAGAGAGACTCTGAGATGGAGCAGGTAATTATAGGGACTTGAGTTTATCTCTGATTATGCCTGTGTTTGCGGGTCTGCATATATATGCATGAGCATGCAAGTCTTCACATTTGTGCATCCATGTGCTTGTGCTTGTTCATGTAGGTGACAACGGAAAATGGAGATGACTCTATCAAACATCTGTTAAGCAGATGCAACGCATATGCAATAACCCCTGAGAATTTCCTTACAAGAAAATTACAAAACCATCCATCTCTTCAGAATTAACTATTTCATATACAAGTGGTCTTGATGGGCTGCTGCATTAAAAAAAGGTTTAATGGTCTCCAATTCAGACTGTATTAAAGCACACTATGCGTTTGAAGGTGAAGTATGCAATTTACTGTGAATATTTTACTGGAGTTCAATATATAAGTCATCAATAATTTCAGTTTCACTAAAATATCTTGCACTGATCTGAATCATCTAATTGGCCCAGATCTCTGCACACAATGTCTAAAAAGTCACAGACAGAGAAGCTAATTTAATTCTATCCATGGTTTTTTCTTAGATGTTTCCTACAGATTCAAGTGATAATGCACACCTTAATTCAATAGTTCATGATGAAAACAGTCTATGATCAAATTATTGTTGATTAAACTATTGACAACAAGGCCAGAAGCAGCTTGTGGGAAGCATGAGGGAGACAGGCTCATTCTAATAATAGCATTTCTGTCATTTCAGTGTGTGAGTGATTCTGGTCAATAATCATTCTGACTATTTCCTCAGTGAGTGAGAGCACTTCATCAAACAACTTTTCTGCTGTACTCTGACGCAACCCGAGTTCAAGGAGCAACTCTTCTTTTCTTAAGGTAATAAAAACGAACAATTCTTCATGCTAAGCGAGAGAGGGAGTGAAAAGAGAAAGTTATTGCAAGTAAAATAACTGCAGATCAAAGCAGAGCACGTTCATTGTTCATTTTGAAGAAATTCTATTCAGTGGCATATACACAATGCATATAAAGTGCAAGTCAGTGGCTTTTACCCTTCTGTAAGCACAATCATTTTCAATACAGTGACAATAATTTAGAATGCATTGACATTCAGATTTTAAGGACATTGTATATCATATCACATGTTTGACTTTTAATTATTTGTGATCATTGACAATGTAAATAGTAATATACCCACATTTTTACTGGAGATATGACAATATGAATATGCATGATGATGCACTTAATCTTTTTTTTGTTTTATCATTATTATTATTTACATTGTATTATTGCGATAATTATAAATTGTATTTTTTAAATAAAAAAATACACATGTGCATGTATTTGTACCTTCGCTTAGAGGACACTTTTTTCACTTATTTCAAATGTTAAAATGTTTACAATTTCTCGCTGCATTACCAGCTTAATTTGTTTGTGGTCTGTTTATGCTGTAGGTCTGTCAGTTTAATTGTATCTCTTGTATTTTGCATTTCCATCAGTGATTTTGTGAGGAAAGCATTTACAGGTGCATCTCAATAAATTATAATGTTGTGGAAAAGTTAATTTATTTCAGTAATTCAACTCAAATTGTGAAACTCGTGTATGCATGTATGCATTTGACAGACTATTTTATCCAAAGTGGCAGGGCATTAAAGTTACACACTTTATTATATTTTGTCCTCCCAGCAAATCAAATGCATGACCTTCACGTTACTAGTTCCATGATCCACTGGTTGAACTACAGGAATACTAAAAAGCAAAAGATAACCCGAAACACCTACTATATTTCGAGACTAAATAGAAGGGCAGCTGGAATAGGGCATGACTTGCAGCCAATGAGGACACTCCTTTTGTGTGTGAGTAAAACAGGAGCCAATCAAGTAGTAGTAGCACTGGTAGGAAGTTTGTATAGTATAGATTCTACTAAGCCCTCCTTCCATTTCAAGGGCTACTCCTGATATATTGAGCCAGACACAATGATCTACAGCCTAATTAATTGAAAACTATCTTTATGGTGCATCTGTGCATCTGTGTTTTACTAGCCTTGATGACAGCGTGGGCACAGGTGGTGATCTGTTTTATATGTAGATCAGCCTTTCACTGTGGAGACGGTCTGGTGGTTAAGTTGTCAGAGAAACGAGTTTGTTGATATGGACTTGCAATGACACTGTAGGTCATTTATGAAAAATAACAGTGTTTGCCAAGCTAATACTCTGTAGGTGAAAAGACATTCAATTTCACGGAAAGACACCGGTTTCTGACATAATTAGTCCCAAAGAGCTGGATAGGGAAAGAGAGAGGACATTGATATACAGTTATCACAGTCTGACTTTTGAGTTTGATTTTCTTCCTTTCTACTTTTCACATCAATAATCCCAAAGTCTGACTCTGTTCCTACTTTTTCTTCACATTGTTGCTCTGCTCACACCCCTCTTCCTCCATCTTTTCCTTTGGCTTTCTCCCTGAGGGGAATAATCATTAGGATTGTAGACAGTGGAATTGACTTTCAATCTTTATCTAAGCAGTAGAGCGTCCACTCTTTCTAGACCTTCACTTTCTGAAATGAATAAAAACATTGTGCCTTGGACAGGTTTGTTCAGTATCACCGACTCACAAATAACAAATAGAAAATGCATAAAATAGTATATTCAAAAAAATATAATTACAGCTCCTGGTTTTATTTGGGAGTTCAGTCTAACATTTTTATGGTGTATGGAAAGGATCACTTCAAACAGTATAATACCCCATAGTAAACTAATCACAGTAAGTCATTACTTTCTCTAGAAGCTCTTTTTACATTCAATTTCCTTCTTGGCATATTTATTCACATTAAATCAGGGATAAGCCAGCCGCACATTCGTGTAAACATTACATTGTACACTACTTAAACTGTAGGGATCCATATGTTTATAATCTCCAACATGCTCTGAACACAAAAGACGGACAGTGGAATAATGGAATATTAATTTAATTGGGCATCATTAAAACAACTATTTTACAGCTGTTCTTTGAGTATGCAGGGTAATTAGTTCTTATTTGTCATAATGCGAATTTAAAATCTCTTTTTTAAAAAAGCTGGTCTTAGCCTGAGATGAAAATAAATAAATAAATAAATACAGCATAATTATTGGAATGCACTGGTTTGACAAATCAGTTAAAGCAAAAAAAAAAAATGTATAGTAAAATATATTGCCACATATGTTTTCAATGTTATCTTTGATTTAAATGTTATCTAAATGTTATCTTGGCCAAAACAATATTTTGTATGTTCCCTATTTTTGCAGTTTGATTAATTGTGTGTGAGTGTGCAAAATGTTACATAAAAGGGAAAGGTTATCATATATATATATATATCCAAGATATCATTGCTGTTGCTAAAGCTAAAATTGTATTTTTGCAGACAGTTATCTTCAACAGGTCTGTGCAGTTTGTTAATGTGTTGGTGCGGTCTGAATGGCTCTTATATATGAACGCTCTGCCACCTGCTGGTGCGTCACTGACACTCTAGCCAATCACGCTCACGCGCCGGGAGAAGCCTTCCTCCCGTGCGCTCCGGGAGATTCCAGTGGCCTGGCAATTAGTGACCAGGGCGATACGGGGAACCGACAAGCAAATATCCGGACGGCAACGGACGATCGAGGACAAGCCGTGCATTTCTGGGGAGGAACAACGCGCTTTTAGTGGATCTACCAAAATGCAGAGGGGTGGCAAGAACAAGTTATTTCCTTTGAGCATCTTTACCTTTCAGTGAACTCTAGCTAGTAAGGTAAGCAGTGTTAATAACGTTAAGAATTACATTAAATTAATAGCGTAAATAATTAATAAATTAAACTGCATGCACAGTAAAGCTGTTGTATTTTACAGTTTCAAAATTGTTTCTGAGAACTTACATTTGTGCGATTTAGTTAATCACAGTTAGAATATGTTTCTGGAATTGACTGAATTTATTTTTATTATATAATCAATCCGAATATAATTTTCCTTATTATTTACAAAAATAGCGTAGGGTAGTGTAGCGTCACTATTGCAAGCTATTTAACATTTCTTAGTAATGAGATGGTATTTTTTTAAATTAACGAGGCTTTTCAGTAGATAAAACCATTTTGCTGATAAAGTAGCTGACTGCTTTCTAAAATGTTTCGCTGGAAGTATTACACAAATCAAATCTTGCCCCGTGTTTGCTGTCCGCTGTTTGGACTCGGAGCTAGCGATGCCTAATCGCGAATGAATCGTTTGAGTCGGTTCTTTTAATGAACCGGTCAAACGGGTTAGCAAAACGGTCCGAATCATTTGGACGACTCACTGGTGCACTATATCGTTTGTCAACTGACAGTACTTTACTGAACACGGAGAGCAACATGACCGCTGAATAAAGTGGATATTTGCATACAATCAATTGAAATCTAACCTTAAAACGACCTATAGATTAAGCGACGAAGAAGGTGTTTATTAAGTTCAACACCTGCATGTACAGCTTGTGAACGATTGCAGGTAAATACGTTTTCCAAACGAAAAATATCAAAACAGTTTCAGTACACGAACGCACTTAAAGTAGCAAAGAGAGCCATCGCATAACCATTATTTGTATATAAAGTACCTTGCTACTTTATAATGGTAAACGAATATAGTAGCCTAGCTATATGTCAAAGTATAACATTAGCAAATGATGTAAACAACTGTACCATGTTATCCTGTGTGCTTTATATCTTTAATAGCCTATGTATAAAAATATGAAGTAGCATATAGGCCTATCTTACGTTTTTCACATTTCACCTTTTTCCGTGGAGTATTTAGTAACTTTGCTAGCAACATTTTTTGTGTTGCGCAGCACTGTGCAAAACCTTTAGCCTCTATACATCATGATTGACGCACGACGATTGTCTCAGTGTTTTAAGGCGTTTAAAGTATGTAGATGTTTAATTAATTGCGAGACCATTTTTAACCTTTTTGCGAGCTTTATTGTCATTTGCCTTAATGGTGAGCAGAGCACGCGCAACTGTGTGCTGATGAACCATCTCGCGGGAGAGAAGCGATGAGTGATGTGTTATAATAACCCGGGTGCCAGACGTGCTCATCCGCAGATATTTTGTTTGTTTCGGGAAATCCGAAAGCGTGAAAGGGTGAACTAAAATAGATCTGAAACATCCCTTAAATGCTGTGAAAGTTCGCACGCGCCTTTGCGCACAGGGTCAGAAGCTTTTAGAAGATGAAACTGATGGAAACGGAGGGCGGGGGTGTAGTGAAGGAATGTTCTGACATTAATGAGATGTCAATCAATGTATTCTCCCTTTAGAGTAGAGAAGAGTCAGTCTGCACTATCAACAAGTAATGTGTCATTATGCATAGTAGATAAGTTTTATATATTGAACATATATATATGTGTGTATATGTATATATATATATATATATATATATAAGACATGCTGTCACACTATATGGGTGTAAATAGCCTAACACAGGTCTAATGTAAGGCTAAACACAGGCTAAAAGTAAAAATTATAGCATATTTTGTAGCACAACACTGTGCAAAATGTAAAATAAAACCATTTTTTGCATGCATAGTTTGTAATTAGTTAACTGTGTGAAGTTACACCATAAAACACATATGACAACTTACCCTAATAAAAAATTTGACATTTATGAAAAATTCCCAGCGTGACAAGCCCTGGTCTCCCCTACATATATAATAGAAGCCTGATATTATTTATAAGGTAATCACTTTTGACATTGTTTTACAGAAGAGCCTTTCATTCAATAATGCAAGGGCCAATAACCAAAGTGCACAAAATGTTTAAAGGGGTCATATGATGCGATTTCAATTTTTCCTTTCTCTTTGGAGTGTTACAAGCTCTTGGTGCATAAAGAAGATCTGTAAAGTTGCAAAGACTAAAGTCTCAAATCCAAAGAGATATTCTTTATAAAAGTTAAGAGTCAGCCACGCCTACCTAAAACGGCTCGTTCTAACACGCCCCCACATGTCTACGTCACGATGTGGGAAGATTTGCATAACGCCGCCCAAATGTTCACGCAAAGAAAGAAGGCAAAATAATGTTCTTTTTAGCAACATCATATGACCCCTTTAATGCATTTTGATTCGGCCAGTGCTTTTAACTCACAGGTGTCCACAGACAGACGGCATGCTCGTGTCAAATAGTGATAAGTATTGTTTAAATAAGTATAAAACACTGTATTGTTCGGCCCTTAATAGTGTGGAAACGGCAGCAAAGAACACAGTGTCCATTCCTGTCTTTGGAAAAAGAGTTTCAGATTGTGTGTGTCTGTCTGCGTGAGAGAATTGGCCGGAGGATCAGATTAAAGGAAGGAGGGAAGAAAGATGCAGTGGAGTGCGCTATGCCCTTATATGAAAGGATTTAAAACACCTAAGAAGTGAAGTGATTCCTAAAAATTTAAGGCAGACCTGTCTTTCTTACAAAGTCCATTTTTCCTCATTCTTTTTCCTTTCATTGTACCTTCCCTGTCTCTCCTCAGTCTCATACATCCACACGCACACACACACACACAGGTTTGTTTTTATGGTTTATGGGGACTCTCCATAGGCGGAATGGTTTTTATACTGTACAAACCGTATTTTCTATTGCCCTACACCAACCCTACCCCTAAACCTACCCCTCACAGGAAACTTTCTGCATTTTTAGATTTTCAAAAAAACTCATTCTGAATTATTTATAAGCCTTTTGAATTACGGGGACACTGAAAATGTCCTCATAAATCACCTTCTCGTTGTAATACCTATGTCATACCCATGTTATTATACAAATTTGTGTCCTCATAAACCACATAAACATGCGCACACACACACACACACACACACATTGGGCCCTATATCATACACCTGGCGCAATGCGGCGCCCGGCGCAACGCAAGTGTTTTTTGCTAGTTTCAGCCCGACACAGTTGTCATTTTCACATCCTGCGCCACGTTGTTTAAATAGCAAATGCATTTGCGTTCATTTGTGCGCCCATGGGCGTGCTGGTCTGAAAACAGGGTGTGTTCAGGCGCATTGCTGGAGCGTTGCTATTTTGAGGCAACTGAAATAGACTGCACCATTGACCAACAAAAACCTGGTCTAAAGTCTGGCGCAATATATATATTTTTTGTTATTTAAAGAGCGCGTTAGTAATATGCGCCTATAGGCAGGTGCACAACGCTCGTACACTTTTCTTATTACACACACAGGGACGCGCAGCAGCACACAAACATTTTTAAAAATTAAAGGATTAAAATGTAAAAGATTATTATTGTGTACTTAAATATAAAAATGCCTACATTATGTAGCCTAACTTATGTTCTCTGCATGAAGTAACGTCTGGCACAGTCGCAGCCTGTGCTTATTAGAAAGCAAACAAATAGCATTAATAATCATTCATTTTCCTTAGCATATGCTATGATAAATCTGAACATTTGTGTAAAATAATGGAGCATTAGGTCATGAATATTGCCTTAAAAGTCATTGAAATTTATTGGTTGAACGAACCCTGCATTTAATGAGTGAATGCCTACGATATAGGAGTTAGCCTATCACACAAACTAGAGTCCTGTTTTTCAGAATATCTGCACGATGGCAAATGTACAATAAAAAATTGTACAGACACAAAATTCTGTTTTGCCCCATCAACGAGTCTCCGAGCAACACAGTGTTTTGTTTCTCAGCATTACACGGACCAGTAAATGGTTCAAACAGGCTATAAGTACAGTCGTTTGCTAAGTTAAATGAATTAGCATTTTAAACAAATCGGTTGATTTAAGGATCCAACTCACTCATTAAGACAGTCACTTGCTGCCAAAATCCATGGATTTAGTTTGTTTATAGTGAATTTAATTGTTAATAGCCAACATGTTTTTTTTATTCAGATTGAATTGATTAAATTTAAGAATCTGACATAAAAAGACACAGATATGACAATACATTTTCATAATAATACATCTCTTTGTTTTTTTCTGCTCAGTGTTATTTCAGGGTTTTGATCTCTCAACTGAGAGATCACATCCTGTTTATTGTATTATAGTGACTATTTAATATTACATCTAAACTTTGACTAGGCTAGACATGTTGCCTATTAATTGTATACAGTATATGAACCTGAAAGCATATTTAAATTTTTGTGTATTTTGTGTTACTACATAATAATGTTCTAGTTGAGGGCATTTGTAGTATAGGTATGGGGCCTAAACATAACCTCAAGCCCAGGGGCCCCCGGCCCCGTAAGTCCTGTCCTGATTGCGAATCACGCGTATGGCCATGATAAGCGCTGAATGAATGACAGGCTTTCTGTTGTAACATCGCGCAAGGTAAATAAAGGGTGACATCTAGTGGAGAAGACTAATGATAAGATTCACGTTAATCAGATCTTGTTTTAAATGTGTGCTGAAATAAGTCCCGGAAAAGATCGATTCGCGGCTTTTGAGAATCGATATCGAATCGACGTCATTTAAAAAAACAATTAATCGAAAAATCTATTTTTTTGCCCAGCCCTACCATGCGCTTAGATCGCTAAAATAGGGCCCATTATCTTCCCTGTCTGTCACTTTCTTTCTCACACACATATGCTGCACAACATGCTTTCACAGCCTCACGAGGTACAGTGGGGAAAATATTTATTTGATCCCCTTCTGATTTTGTAAGTTTGCCCACTTACAAAGAAATGAAGGGTCTGTAATTTTTATGGTGGGTTTATTTTAACGTATAGAGACAGAATGCCAACCAAAAATTTCAGAAAAAACACATCATATAAAGGTTAGAAATTGATTTGCATTTCAGTGAGTGAAATAAGTATTTGATCCCCAAACAAAACATGACTTAGTACTTGGTGCAGAAACTACGCAGCGTGCGGGAACCTCCGGTGATGTCGGTACGAGCGGCGTGGTCTGCTCGCAGAGTCCCTGAGGCAGCGGGGTCTGCTCACAGTTCTCCAGAAGTGGCGGTGACCGCTCACAAGGCTCCAGAAGCAGCGGTGTTCGCTCTCAGTTCCCCCGAGGCGGCGGTCCCCGTTCACGATCCTCCCGAGGCGGCGGTGCTCGCTCATGATGTTCCCGAAGCGGCGGTGCCCGCTCACGATCCTCCCGAGGCGGCGGTGCCCGCTCACGAGGCTCCAGAGGCGGCGGGGC
>NW_015554063.1:326465-345495 GCF_001515605.1 Sinocyclocheilus anshuiensis
CCGCTCTCAGTTCCCCCGAGGCGGCGGTGTCCGCTCTCAGTTCCCCCGAGGCGGCGGTGTCCGCTCTCAGTTCCCCCGAGGCGGCGGTGTCCGCTCTCAGTTCCCCCGAGGCGGCGGTGGCCGCTCTCAGTTCCCCCGAGGCGGCGGTGTCCACTCTCAGTTCCCCCGAGGCGGCGGTGACCGCTCGCAGTTTCCCCGAGGCAGCGGTGTCCGCTCACAAAGCTCCGGAAGCGGCGGTGTCCGCTCTCAGTTCCCCCGAGGCGGAGGTGTCAGCTCTCAGTTCCCCCGAGGCGGTGGTGACCGCTCTCAGTGCCCCCGAGGCGGCGGTGCCCGCTCGCAGTTTCCCCGAGGCAGCGGTGTCCGCTCACAAAGCTCCGGAAGCGGCGGTGGCCGTTCTCAGTTCCCCCAAGGCGGTGGAACTCGCCTCCATTTTCTTCAAGGCGGCAGCTCCACACACACCGCTGTGGTGGCCGCTGGTTCTGCCCTGGGTGCCCATCCCACCGGCTCTGCCCCAGTCCCCAGGTCCCCCGCTACCACACGGACCACTGAAACTCTAACCTTCTTATAATGTGTTTTTTTCTGGATTTTTTTGGTTGGTATTCTATCTCTATCCGTTAAAATAAACCTATCGTAAAAATTACAGACCCTTCATTTCTTTGTAAGTGGGCAAACTTACAAAATCGGCAGGGGATCAAATAAATATTTTCCCTACTGTATTGTGTTAGATTTGATAACATGTTCAAAATAACATGGTCAGTTGGTCCGTCAGTCTATCTATCTATCTATCTATCAGTCTGTCTGTCTGTCTGTCTGTCTGTGTCTACAGTAGCTATCTGTTTGTCTGTCTGTCTGTCCACCTACCTACTTGTCTTTAAAAACTTCTGAAACAGTTAGATGTAACACAGGAAGAACAAACATCCACATCCACAAAGTACCCACTCAGTCTGACTGTCTGTCTGTCTGTCTGTGTCTACAGTAGCTATCTGTTTGTCTGTCTGTCTGTCCACCTACCTACTTGTCTTTAAAAACTTCTGAAACAGTTAGATGTAACACAGGAAGAACAAACATCCACATCCACAAAGTACCCACCTGTCTTTCCTCCTGTCAGTCATGCCTCATTAACTTGTTATCATTAGGCAAACATAATTTTAAAATGATTTTGCAATGTGTGTATGCTTCACTAGTCTGCTAAGGCTAATAAAAGATACACCTCTAAAGAACATCACACAAGAACAACAATGTCAGTGTTAGGCATCCCGTTTATTTATTTATTTTTTTTGGCTAGAGGGAAGTCAAAATTGTCAACTCCGAAGTGCTAAAAGTATTTTAAATAGATCAAAATATTGTTGATTAGCTTAATGCGTTAATTGAATGGTTATGTTAGTCGAATGCCATTATCCTTTGTGAAAGTCTTCAGGCGGAATGAAGTAAATAAATGGATTAAACCAATCAATGTGTGACAAGGCCAGTCAGGGTCACATTGATGTGCAATAAATCAAAAGTGAAAACATTTCATTGGTATTCCATTGTACCAGTGCTTGTTTGGCCTATCTTGGCTTCTGTAGTCTTCTCAGACCTCCCCAATGTCAAATGGCTGTATGTGGTGCCTGAAGCAAACACTGACGTGCTGGACTGCATGTCCTCACCTTGGAATGTGATTAGATGTCTGTCATGCTTTAAAGACATTTCCAAGAATACGGGGATAATTATGTTTACAAAAGCCTGTCCAGTGCTGTGTTTGGGTGGTTGGAAGAATTAAAGAAATAAATGCACTCAGTCTATCTATATGTTGCCTCTGGCTGTTAATATCTGTACTGCTATCTAGCCTGAAGGCTATATGAAAACTTAGGTCAGTTTGTAATCTATCACTCACTGCAGCACCTGGTGTGCTTTCATGGTCAGATCCCTCTAATAAATATCCAAAGCATCTGGACTAGGGGTGGCACGATACCATTTTTTCAGAACCGATCCCGATCCGATACCAAAAGTTCTGAGTATCGGACAATACCGATACCGATCCAATACCAGCACAGTTTTTTTTTTATTTCTATACCTCAGTGTGTGTTGACCTGATCATCACTCTTTTGTGTATTACACACAATCTACTAAATATAGACAACTTCATTATAAAGAAAAATAACAAATTAAAAAATATATAATCATAATCTATGAGAAAAATACTATTATAAATGAGGTTAGTGGATAATTCAGCAGCAAAAGTTACTCTACAAAAATTATGAGTTCACAATAATTTTATAAAATCTAAACAAGAGAAAAAACATTATCTAGTGGGGAAAAAAATAAAAGTAAATAGGTTTAATCTGGTAAAATGTTATACATTGCTCTATGTATTGTAATATACATTCATGACAAACAAGTAAATATAAATCTATGCAATAAATTAAATACATTTCTTTTACATTTATAGCACAGTAATGAGGCAGCAACATATGATAGATAAGACAGAACAAGAAAGGCTTTTAACAATCTTTCATTGTGCAAAAGTATTATAACATGAAAGGCTCCAATACAGAGCGGCACAAAGCGCTTATGCGCATCCCGTGTGCAGAATGACGTGCTTGAAGCAACACGGAGTCACAGCGCACAGCGCTCCGCATAGAAAAGTTCAAAGCACAAAGGGTAGAGATAATGTAATGTATTATAGAGCATAATGTATTATATCTGTGCGATTAGTTTATTGAGCCTTTTCTTTTAACAGTTTTAAATTTCAGTTACTGTGCATGTGAAGAACAATTCATAGTGCTCTGTACTCCAGTATAGTTATCTCTAACAGACACCCGGTAGAAAGTAACATGATTTAACTGTTAGCTCTAAACTCCAGCAAGATAAAGTCCTTTTATGCAAAACCGCCGATGTTTATCTACAGATCAAGTATAATAATAGGAACATTTAATCATCTTGGAGAGAGTTTCGTCATCTTGACTGTCGTAACCGAACGCGACACAAAGTTTGAATGCTGAATGAAGGATGACTGACAGCCGAAGCGGAGAGAAGAGTTTACTGGAACTTGAATTTAACGACTTAAATATTCATCTGTACCTCACATTAAACTATGGAACGGTCCCAGAACACTTGAAATATAGTGCAAGGAAACTTTATGGTGCTTTATAATGTTTTTGTGCCTTTCATTGGGCTTAACAATAACACAGAATAGTATAAGCAGAATATCGGATTTGGATCGGTCTCATCTGACCGATACCCCGATCCAGCAGAAAATGCCAGTATCGGAGCGATACCGATACTGAATATTTCAATTCAATTCAAGTTTATTTGTATAGCGCTTTTTACGATACAAATCGTTGCAAAGCAACTTTACAGAAAATTAAGTTTCTACAATATTTAGTAGTAGCTTATCAGTGGTGACTGTCAGTTTATGTACATATGGCAGAAATGTATGGAAAAATCAATTAAAGACGTAATCAAACAGACGATGAACACTATTAACAGCAATTATTATATAATGCAATCAAACTTATAGCAAAATTTGGTAGTTCTGTATGTTGTTTCAGGGTTGGCATATCCGGATCGGCGCACCCCTAATCTGGACCAACGGTTTTGGACAGATTTACCTTTGATTTGGATTTAGTTAGTACCCTGCAGTGCTAACTTGGTTGGAGACATTTGCTGTTACATAACTTTTTAGTACCATTTAATATTGGTGTTTCACTTTATCATTCTTTAGTAGTGGATCATTGCACATGGAAACGAACACATTAATTTGAAGCCTAACTTTTTCCTTTTCAACTTCCTCATGTAAGCGATTCCCCAGAATATGCTGGATTGCACTGCTTTAAAAGCCTTTAAGGCTGCTTATTGATAAGAGACCAGTTTTCTTTGATGCATTGGTTTAATTTAGTCATCTGAGATCAAGTCGTCTCTGTTTTTCATTGCCCGAGAGAACTTGGTTGGACTTCACTAAACAGTGATGCAATGCAATGCAAGTCATTATTATGCTTAGGAGGTTATCTTCCACCTGTGTCACCAAATATTATTGATTTGACCTTTGTCAAAAATTGAGTTCACACCCCAAGGAAGTTAAGTTCACGTGTTTTCATTGTCTATCATTCTCCTGTGTAATGAGTTTGGATTTACGCATTGAATGGGTGAACTCGGTTATACTAATGTGTAGTTTATAGCAGTGCTGAGGCAGTTACTCTGACACTATCCCCATTAGCACTCTAGATTGCTGGTTTATAATCCCTCTTATTAAGTGTTCTTCTGACAAATGTAATCCAGACATGATCCAGGAGCATTGTGACTCCCGCCCAACGGTAGCTCTTCATCTTCCACCTAAGCTGATTTACTTATAAAAGAAGTGGATGTGGACTCTGAATTTATAGTTAGCACAGTAAATAAAGGCTGTGATTTAATTTAAAGTCTGTTTACAGTAAATTCAGCATTGAATGACAGCAGAAAAGCAGAGTGGCTCACTGCCAAAGCCACAAAAGCCAACCGCAGAAAAAGTCCAACCTGGTCATTGTTCTCCCACAAAGAGAGTAGCTGGAGCCATTAAAATTGGGAACAGGACTTGCATTGACAGAGCTTTCAGAACTCATCCATTGTATAACCAACAATCGATGGAAAATTTGGTTAGTAAGCTGCTCGCCTTATAGGACTAGAGCCCCCAAGTCTAAGTTGACATTCAGATATTCCAAAAACGCAAACAAAGCAAAGTGAGACGAGGTCCAGGCGTGTATTGTCCATTATAAATATGCTGTAATTACTTCAGACATCTCAACAACTCAGACGCCATTCTGCAGCAGGAGAATTATTTACAACTTCCCTTCAAATAAGACTGCAACAAAGTGCACTCGCTCTAAATAGAAGCCCACAGCACCAGGCTACAATATACTTTCGATACGTGTCATATTATATAAGTAACTCGTGTCTAGGCTGAATCTTGCATGGTAGAGGCGGACCAGCCAACATTGGAATTAAGATGAAATTGACACATTTTGCTTCTAATATATTATTTACTGTTCAGACTGTAGTGCTATATCCCTGAGGGCTCCCAGAAGTGAATCAAGCTTTGTAAGCAACCCGACAGAAAAAGTGACCCCCGCCCCCTCACTGCGCAAGGCTGTGAGGTGCAGGAGCAATCTAGAAAACATGAAAGCCTTCACCAAGATGGCCTCCACAGGGGACCCTTGGGGAAAAATGCCTAGTGAATAAAGGAATGAACATTGACAAGGTGTCGTTTCTGTGAACTGGACCGTTTTTGTGGAGGTCTTACCTTTCTCAATGGATGTCACCTCAGAGCAAGTATTATTAGGTTGCTCCCTTCTTCGGAAAATGTTACATTGACATATTTTTCTCTACTTTTTCCTGTCTATTCTTTAAATCTCAAAGAAACATTTTTGTCTAGCTCTATTGCTAATAGAATAACAAGTTAAGCACAAAAACAAAGCTATTCTTTTGTCAGCAACTGCTCAGTGTTGTATGTTCGTTCAGATTACTGGCTTGTGAGAATTTGTAGCATGCTGAGCGGTTTCCCTTTGTATGGGTATAGTCGTTTTGTGTGCCCTTAAACTACACTGTGTGTTGCCACCAGCTGTGGAAGGTCTGGTTTTCTTTCCCTTGTTGTGTTCAATTTTAACAGCTCAGTCACAGAGCTGTAAACAAATTTTCTGGCTCTCCAAATCCTGTTGATTGTTGGTGGAGCCTGTTTAGACATGTAAAAAAAAATCCTCACCAATGCAATGTTCTGCATCAAACTTGGCGTTAATAGATATTTATCTTGTCAGGGTAAAACCTCAAAAAAGATGGTCCAACTGTTTAGTCAGGTTAAAGGGATCGTTCACCCAAAAATGAAAATTTTTGTCATCATTTACTCACCCTTATATCGTTCCAAACCTGTATGAGTTTCTTTCTTATGTTGAACATAAAAGAAGATATTTTGAAAAATGCTGGTAATCAAATAGTTGATGGTGCCCATTGACTTCCATAGTATTTCTTTGCCTACTATGGGTGTCAATGGGGACCAACAACTGTTGGTTCTTCAAAATTCTTCAAAATATCTTTTTTTTGTGTTCAACATAAGAAACGATATGTAGGTGAGTAAATGATGACAAAATTGTCATTTTTTGGTGAACTATTCCTTTAAAGGGGTCATCGGATGCCCATTTTCCACAAGTTGATATGATTCTTTAGGGTCTTAATGAAAAGTCTAAATGTCACGACAGGGACTTGAACCTAGAGTGTGCTGTTGGAAGATCAGAGCGCTAACCACTACACTATGGAGCAGTGTGGACCTAAATTTGCAGAGAATTACAAGAGGCAGGATTTGAGGAAAACAAACAGTCTTTACTTAAAGTCCTTCTTGAATAAGCACAACAAATCAAGCATCAAAGGCTGGGCTGAGAAAGGTACAGATCCACAGTGACTTGCAGGCAAAATGTCCAAAAACAAAGAATAGTTCCTAAATATGCAGGTCAAAAAGATCTGGGTAAAAGTCCTTCTAAATAATTCAAGCATGGGTCTCAAGAGAACATGCATTCACCAAAATTTGCCTAGACAGAAGAACTTCAAGACTGAGCAAAGTTACAAACAAATGCAGGTCTTATATATATACACACACTCACTCTAACAAGCCAGGCACGGGTGATATCATTGCGCTAATAATGAGCAGGAAATCAGGAGGATGTTGTGGAAGGCCTTGTGCTCGCTGTTTCCCTCTGCTGGACAGACTGTGGTGTGACACTATAACATACTTTGGTTAAAGGTCCCATATTGTCAAAACTGAAATTTCCTGGCGTTTTTCACGATAACTGAGGTCTAGGGGCTATTTAACTACCATATAAGTTTCAAAACAGTCAGTCCACAGTAAAATGCACACAGCCTGCATAAAGAAGCTGTGATTTTTCACGAACCGTTGTGACTTCCGTAAAAAGTTGAAGTCAGAACTACACAGTCACCGCCTTCATTCACCACCCCAAGCACCGCCCACCGTCCCACTCTCCTTTTGCCAAACCCCCAGACAACATTGCGTGTCCATGCCATTGCTGAGCAACGACAACACGGAAACATGTCGAAAAGGTTAACTTTAACCACGAAACCAGATCGGCCGACCTATAACGTAACACTCTCACTCAAAGGATGGACGATCTGACAGGATTGTTACTATGAGGTGGATCACATCTAAAGTGCATAGTAAAGACAAACTCACCGTGTCTATCTAGTCATGATGAAGATGTATATACATTAAAATTTTAGCAGGCCACTATTTTTACAGCTACATTATTGTTCCAGTCACAATCACAACAATGTATATACAATTACAAATTATTATATATAAATCGTCAGTTTGTTGTTTTACACACATGCACACAGACATTATTTCATACACGACATAGTCGTGAGATGCAAGAAACATAGGCATATGGCAAGAAATCTGTAGACGCGCCCATAACAACAAAAGACAATACTTTATTGAACCTTTTCTGATAAGAAGTGTGCGCTGCAAACGCGAGCATTTTTGACGATGGTTTCTGTCCAGTCTGCTCATTTTATCTCGTTTAACCACAGCTGTCGTCGGTTTTTTGTCTGGCAGTGGCAGCAGATATGCGATCAAATTTCTAATTTGAGGCTGTATTATGTCGATTCTGGCACCCAACATCACAACAAGATGATATTTTAAGCTCCTTATGTAGCCGAATCTGCGCTGTTTGAATGGGCCGCCTCTAGTTTCCCCTTTGTTTTGCTGCCTCCAGCTAGCGCTGTGAGAAAACAACAGACCAATCAGAAGAGAGGCTCATGAATATTAATTAGACAGGCCAAAATCGACCTGTTCTCAGAGCTCCTGAGAAAGGAGCTGTAAAAATATATTGAGATGGTTTTTGGTACTTATACCACAAATATATATTCTTAAGGACATCAAAACCTAAAATAAAACTCCAGAAAGGTGTACCAAATGTGACCTTTAAAATTTCTCAATGGTAGTGTAAAAAACACCCTTTTACCCTGTCAAAATCAGCTCTGTTTTCAGCAAGCTGTTTTAGTCCATGTTTCTTTAAATGCTAATGAGCTGTGCTGACCCCACCCCTCTCTTCCGTAGGGTGATGAGCCGTTCTCATGATACTGTTTTCTTTAGCCGCGGAACTTGCTAACTAGCACGTTATTAGGAAAGGCGATTTGCAAAGATTGATAAAAGAGCCTTATACTCACTTCTTCTGTAGGTGAGGCTGGATCACGAATGATTCGCGAGAACATAGACGCATTTAGGTAGATCGGGGGCTCATTCCCTTCAGAAACAAACGTAAACCACTGCTAACAACAGAACACCTCAATCGCTTAGGAGCTATTCTTGTCTAAATCTGCTCCAGTGTCGAAACAATGGACTGATGACAGCTCACTCAGGGCGGGTCTAAGGTAAAACGCTAGTGTCAATCAGCAATCGTGGGAGGGGCCTGTCTGTGTGACGTCACATTTTATTTATTATTATAGGGTGGTTGTGTACACACACTGCCAACACACATTTCAGTTCAAACAACTTGTAAAAGTGCATGTCACATCCGATGACCCCTTTAAAAGCTTTATGGGTAGAGCCTGCATAGGAGGTTACAGATACTGTAATTTTTTGTAAGGCTACATTAATGTTTTACTCTTGCTATACTCTGCGAAAATTTTGGACTCAGTGTGCAATGATCTTTAGTGTTGTAAAAAGGAGTTAGCATTATTGTGGCATTAGCCAAGAAGAGAGGAAATTGTTTATTTCTTTGCAGTGTAGAATGTGTGTAGTCATTATCTATTCTCACTTTCTCTCTTCACACACACACACGCACACGCACACACGCACACACACACACGCACACACACACTTGTCTTTTTGTCCTCTCATCATTCAGTGGTTAGTCTGTGGCTGCTGATAAGTAGAATTTTGAAACCAGAGGTCACCTGAGAATCATTGGAGGACACATGCCTTCTAGTCTGTTCTTATCATCGGGAGGATGTATGTTTGGAATACCATATTGACATACTCTTGATATTTTTGCAGTAATATGTATACTGTGCAGTAATATGTATACTGTGTGCAGAAGCTGTGCAATAGATCATACTAAGCGGGAAACGGTATTTCACAATGCAGTGCACCTATTTGCATGCAATAAATGAACGAAAAGTAATATGATTTTTAACCAATGGGTCATTTTTCTCCAGTGATAGCTATTGAAAATTAGGTGTGTATTCTGATGAAAAAAAAATTTTGCAAGAAAAAAATCTAATATTTCATGATAGTATGGAAAATTACCCATGGCAGAATTATTTTAATAATTTATTTATTTATACATATGAATTTATATAGATGGAGAAAAAAGTGTAAAATTGATTGATTTTCTTTTTCTTTCAACTGCCTTTCATGTCACTTCTCAGGATAGTTGCTAATAAAAGGGATAAGTGTACACTTGATCTTGCAAGTAATGAGGTTATGTGATGACAGTGTATACTAACTGTTTGAACTGTTTATTGTTGCAAAATGCATTTATGTTTCATGAAAAAAAGTAGGCAGTATTTAGCACAGTATGCAGTAAACAGTAGGCTGATTTTGTTTTCTGAAATTAGCCTTATACTCATCTCTCTGTCCATTATTTTAATTTTTTATGGGTTTGCTGTTTATGTGATGATTTATTTTGTTCTTTCCTTCCTTTCATCCCCTTCTGTGATCATAATTATACTTCTGGGATTCAAATATAGCAGCCAGAAGACAGTAATATTAAACTCTGTTCATTAACTTTTAATGATTTGTCATTATTTATTTATATTTTTGTATATTGATGGCATTTTTCAGTATGGTAATATTAAGGAGAGCAATTAACCTTTTTTCTGATGTCACTTTTCTTCTTGTAGCTTTGCTTGGATGAAGGAAAAAAGCAGCTCATGAAGGATGATGACCTTGAGTCTTCCATGGCTGATTGTTAACTTAATTAATGCACCATAAATTATGTTTAAGGATTATCAAGAAATAGATAAAGTATGAGTCAGATCCTTAAATTTGGAAATATTCCAAATTCCTGCCTTTGTCATTTCCAAGGAAACACGGTGAATGCTCACTGTTACATCATAATAAAAGGATGTCTGGATCGCTTGGATTTTATTTAGAATAGAGGCAAATCAGCATCAGAATATTCCCTGGCAAGGTGAATTTCAGGGTTCAAGAATTCACAAAAAGTTCTGGTTGCCTAGACACAGATTAATCTTTGCCCTGGATTATTCTGTCAAATAAGATTTTGAGAATTGTGAACTTTTTAATCCAAGGCAAGACTTAATCTGTGTCCTGGGAACTGACCCTGTGTCACAGCTGAAATGATGGGTCTTTTAAGTGCATGCTTTCCATTGGCATAAATATTATGCTTTTGATTTTTTCTTTTTGCTTTTATATATATATATATATATATATATATATATATATACACACACATAGTGGATATATATGTTGTATATACTGTATATAGTGTATTGGATATTTAATTGCATGCTCAAAAAATTTAGATTAAAGTTGTGTCATGTAAAACTCACAAAAAACTAATGGTTTAATAACACGCTTAAATATAATCTAAACACTAGAAGGTTTATAGCGTTTTATTTTAAATTTACTTAAAATAGACAAAATAGTGAAGAATTTTAGATGGAACAGTGCATCACGCAATTAATTCCTGACTTAAGAGTCAATTTCTTATTTTGTTTGAACTTGAATTGGATACGCTCAAAACCAATCTTTTTTTTTTTCATGTGCTAGTGGAAAAGGGGTAAATGATATCAAAAGAAAATAATAATTTCTTTTATCTTTTATATTGGCTGAGATTTCCAGAAACAGAGTAGAGTTCATTCTTGGTTTGTTCATACTGGATGCGGTTCACGTACAGATATTTCCTCTGGACTGTCTCCCTGCTGCATCATTAGTAAAAGATCTATTAAGGTCATTAAATCAAAATATGACTTTCCAGTTAATCAGTCAGAGCTGGACTGCTCTCTCTCTCTCCATAATCTTAGCCTTGATCTGCAATCTTAATCTTCATTTTAACGTGTACTGTACCGTCATTCGCCATCTCTTCATCCCTCCCCCACTCACTGAGATGAACAAACATGGAGTGATTGAAGTGTTCAGACATCATAACCCCAAATCAACACAGATAATGTTGGAACAGTGGGAGTCTTCCCCATTTCAACACCATTCATTTCACAGACCTTTGCCTGCCTTTAGAGACAAATCATATACCTTCTGTCCATTTCATTTACCCTGCTGAACTTTTGCGTTCTGTTGTAGGGTTTGTTACAGCATTGCATTGCTTGAGGTTAATTCAGTTTTTTTTTGGAAAATTCATTTGCTGTTTCGGTCTGCATTGCAAGCAGTCGACACAGTGCAACTTGCAATGCAGACGGATGCAAAATGGTCAACTTGAAAACAACCTAAAGTAATTAATTAATTCACAAAAAATTTCACAATTCATTAAGCATCCAAATTGCCCGCAAGGGATCTTAATAAAGTTTGACCTTGACCTTTATTTTTAATAGTGAAGCAAAGCATCAAGATATGCAAATACAGTCAAAACTGATTGGGAATTTGTTTTCTTGAATATAAATTGTACGATATTTGCATGCCATCACAGTTGAGAAATTCAAGTACTGGAAGATTGAATTTTATTATACAAATTTGTAAATAAGGTTTACGTCTTTACATTAACATTGACTGTATGACATCAACATATAGCGCAACTGAGCTCACAGTGACCCGAGTTCGAATCCCGCCTCGAGCTCCTTTGCTGATCCCACTCCACTCTCTCCTCCTGTCATCTCTCCACTGTATTCTCAAAATAAAAGGCACAAAAAAGCCCATGAATATAACTTTTAAAAAAAATTGACTATATTATTCTTGATAACGCAATGCGTGTTTCAGAGTTTTGGTGAATAAAAATATGAGGCCTTAGTATTAAGTATTACTTTTATTGGGTTATTCAAGTTACAAGTCTTTGTATAGCAGTATCAAACTAGTATTCAAAAAAGATTATTTCTTCAACCATTGTCTTTAGTTAATTCAGCAATGAATGAATAAATAGTGTGAAGGATAAAAACTGATTCTGTAATTGGAATCGCCATGATTATTATATCATTCTGGCACTGTGAACGATATTTGATAATTAATTGCTTTAAGTATGTCTAATATTAAATAAAAATTATAAACTAATTTTTGGCACTTTTCTGTTGACAACGAGGCACTGTTTCAGCTCGTTTTTATAAAATTAATTATACATAATTCCAAAGTAACTATTCCATAAACTATGACTAAATGTTATTTGCCAGGTAATTAACCTCAAATCCAATGTTCGAAATGCATCGCTCAGCTCCAGAGCGCTGCTAACTAAGCTAGAAACTTGCTTTAGTGGCCAGACAGATACACTGCCTCAGCTAATGTGCTGTAAAGTTCATTCTGGTTACATCAACTCCCTCGTGACCCCACACACCTCTCACGGGGGGAACTGCAGGCCAGTTCATCTGTCCGAAAGAAGAATGAGCGGTCCGTTTTTGCTGTTGATGCTGGACAGAGCGACCAGGGGATCTGTGACTTACATTTCAGCGAGTTTTAAGAATGTCACTTATTTGAGGCAAGATGCCTAGGTCAGACTTTCCACTTACAGTCTCTTTCCCTCTCTTTTACTTTCCAGCTTCCTTCTTCCCTCCCTTTTCCCCCCTTATGATTTTCCCCAGTTTGCTATGAGTTTGATGTTATGTCTGGCAGAAGACTGCATAAATTCATTTTCCACCATCACAAGCTCGCTGAGTGCTTATGCAGGAGTTAATGAGCCATTCATTCAGTGCTGTCTCCAGCAGACCACAACCATCTCCAGCAAATTAGACTTTCGTTCTGCCTCAAGACGACGCAAGGAAAACACAACACTGAGATTTAGTCTAGGCTTCGGTGGAGGGTTTAAGCAAGCAGGGTTAGCTTTAAAAATATGCGGCAGAAACCCAAACATTAAGCTTTTTTTGGAAATGCAACTGTGATGCAATTTAACGCAATTATTACGCTACCGTGACTTTGAAGGCTTGTTTCAAGGGAGTTATTCTGACAGTATTTGCTGTAATTTTTAGCTGTAAACAAATGTTTGCTTATTAATAACATCAAAGCATTTTACAAGGTTGCATTTTGTTATGTTGCATATTCTTAAACATTCACATCTCTAATGAGAAATATAATAAACAAAATTTAGATGTAAGCTGAGATCTTTGAGAACATATGAACAACAAAACTGGAAAAAAAAAAAGAATTCCTTAATCAGAATTTTTCTTGTTTTCCAGTAAATTTTTTCTTTGCAGCCAATAAATGCACCGAGCAGGTCTGTCATCAGGAATCACCCTTAACAGATGAAAGGATAGCACGAGCCTATCGGACATTCAAACTAATGTTTTCTTGAGAATATGAGATTGGTCTGAAGAATGAATGCTGGATCAGATGCATTTAATCACACTTGCTCAGTCAGTCTCTCATAATACTCTACTACACATAATACACTGCTTTTAATACAGTAATACAATAAGCTTTTAATGAAGCAACTCATTGTGCGTGTGTGTGTGTATATATATATTTTGCAGTTTAAGACAACTACCAAGACCACACAACATGCTTGTGTAGAAGTACAGACCTGTATTTTGGAAAAGGCCACTCTAGACAGGCTTCTATGTTTCCTTGCATTCCTGTCGGATATAAGAAGGAATCTGCCTTAATAGTTGTCAATCAAAGTCAAAACTGTCTGCACCAGATGACTGATGCTCATTCTCTCTCTCTCTCTCTCTCTCTCGCTCTCTCACTCTCCGTGTCTTTTGTTTCTGTATATCCAGCTTTTATTCTCTGCCTGACACACTTTTCTTATCTGTGTATCTCATCTCTTTTGTTTTGTCTCTTTGTTTTAATTTGTCTCATTTTTCCACCGTCCCCTCTGTGATCAGATGCTCGGTTAATTAGTTTGAGGGTCCTGCTGTCTAAACTCAATCCAGAGTCAACACAACATTTTTTCTCAGAGACCACACAGAGCAGCATGTTCTCAAGAGTGTCAGTGGGGAACATGTTGCCTCACAATGACTATACACTAAAATTAATACCGAAACGAATCACTCCATACAAAGGATTTTGCAGTATAAAGGAGTGGACTTGATATTTTGAGGTACAAACATACTGCTAGTTTCAAGCTCAAAACTTGTGCAACTTTGTGAGTTCACACAGATGAATGCATCAGCAGAAGGCCATCTACATTTATACCTCAATAATGACTGTCGTCTGATAAAAAACATACCACCTGCCCAGTGAGGTAATACGAAGAAAGCAGGATGCACTATTATTCCTGTGTTGCACATGAGCATTTCAGTTCGATCTTAACCATTTATTTGGTGTGTTTCAGCGCAGATTGTGTTGTGAACCTATCACAATTTAATGCAAATTTTGTAAAATGGATGCTATAAAAGGATGGGGGAGTTAAAAACTATGTTTAACACAACAGCAAACCCACAAGCCAATGTGTGTACCTGAGCACAATGCTTTTGCCCATTATACATGTGAAGGGGTGTTTCTTAAAGTGACAGCAGTTGAAAAAGGACTCGAAGAGCCAGAGAGGGTGAAAGATGGTCATGCCTATTTGTAAAAGTTTAAATGGATAAGTTTGTCCCAAATTGTGGTTTAAACCAGTAGTTCTTTATTCTGAACCATTGCTCTGGAAACGTAATTTTTATCTCTCATACCAGAAGTATCTAGCGACATGTTTTTATTTTTTTTTAATCTATGACCTTGAAACCGTAATGCAGGTACATCGTCATCAACATCAAATGATGAAATGACATTTATATGGGAAGAAAACTGCCTTCAAAGTCATAATTCATTTAGCTTTACATCAAAGTTTTCACTTGTCACCGTGTAATTACTTTGTACATACAGTACACACACACACACACACACACACTTTACTCTGTCCTGTGTTGCAGTTATGAATCATTACATAAGAAACACAGAAGGATGTTGTGAGAAAATACTATGTCTGGTTGCCTGAGTGAATTGTTTGTTTAAAAGATGAGCTTAAACAGACGGCACTAAATAATCTTTTTTTCCCATTATCTATCTTTATATCCTCTTTTAAACATCTAAATATTCAAATTAAAGGCGTTTTTCATCAAATGTTTGCTAGTTTTGGGATATTAGCATGATTTGATATACAAAGTAGAGTTACTGTATCTTTGTAAAAGTGGGACACTGTTAAGTTCTGGGACTGAAGTCTGTAGTTTGTGGCATTTGTTTTTGTTTACACACTTGTGTATTTTTGTAATATGGCCAAATAAGCTTGAAATGACATACTTAAAGGGACAGCTGTTCCAAAACAGTAAATGTTGTCATCATTTACTCATCTTTATGTTGTTGAAAACCTCTATGACTTTCCATTGAACACAAAATGAGACATTCTCAGTTTTGAAGATTTCAGGCTTCAAAAAAGTCACAACAGCACCGTAAATGTATTATACAACTGGTACATTTGACTCGTGTGCTATATTCAATTAATGAGAAGAACAGTAGTGATGTCCGAATTGTTCTTTTGAGTCTGATCTGTTCAGTGAATCGTTTGATCCAATTCACAAAAGTGATCTGAATGATCCATTCATGAATTAGACTAATCCGATCTGACTCAGTCAACCGGACACAGAAGTTAACAGCTCACCGAAGGGGAAGATTATCAGTCAATAATGATTTTGTTCTATTTGTTATGACTTCAGACGAATTGGAATATAAGGCACGAGTCATATGGACTACTCTAATGGTGCTTTTCTACTCACTGCTCTAATCCGTTTTGAAACTTGAGAACTTCAATTATCCTTTTTATGATTTTTTTTTATATATTAGGTGAGCTATATCCCTGTAAACTTGACCTTCTTGTGTGATAATATGTGACATAAAGAACAGAAGCTTCTTATCATTTATATTCTGAAGTCCACATCAATGAATGTTTTAATGATGGTTGATTTAGCTCATACATTGAGGCACATACCTATAGATCTGCACACACATAGAGTTCATGGTTCAGTGAGGCATATAGTCAGGACACACTCTTTAATTAGTGTCAGAAATAGTTTACCTCTGAGCGCTTTGACTTGGATTTAATATAGTCTAGCAGATATCATCCTGGCTGACATTAGTAGCCCCATTTCCTCTCTTATATACACTATCTACTTTCTCTGTCCGTGTATGGAACACTCTCATGTCTGTGTATATACATTCTCCCTACATGTTTTAAATACTAAAGAACATCCAAACACTTTTTCACCTCAAGAATCATTCCAAGACTGGACTTTCAGTCCATCAGAGGAAAAACTCCTTATCAAACACCTAAATAAAAAAGAACGCAGGGTAAAGAAATATTTTATTATTTGTGTGTAGTTTATGTATTTTCTTCAGTGTGGATTTATATCAGTGCATACTGTTTAAAAGTTTGGGGTAAGATTTTTTTTCAAGAGAGAAAAATTATTTTTATTCAGAAAGTGTGCATTGATCAAAAGAGACAATAAAGACTTTTATAATGTTACAAAGATTTCTGTTTCAAATAAATGCTGTTCTTTTGAACTTTCTTTTCATCAACAATAAAAAAAATGTTTCTTAAGCACCAAATCAGCATATTAGAATTATTTCTGAAGGATCATGTGACACCGAAAAGACTCAAGTAATGGCAGCTGAAAATTCAGCTTTGCCATTATAGGAATAAATGGCTATTATTATTTTAAAATACATTGAATAGATGTAATTGTTTTGAATTGTAATAATACAATTCACTCCCCCTAAAATTCATACAGATGTCCGAATAACCACCAGTGTAGTTCATTATGTTAACAATAATGTTCCACAGAAATGTAAACACGTTTGGTCTTCATTTTAAATAATAACTTTGTTTCACATTTTGATTCCTCATAAAAACCTAATTTTGTAAAATGTTAAAATGTACAGTATTGTGCTTGTACTAAATTACTTTAAATGCCACTTTGTTATATAATGCAATTGGTTTTTAGCCCCTTTGTGTTTTCATTTTGGTATCCAAAACGTGAATAGCAATGTTTCTGAGCAAAATATAGAGGAATTGACTGACATATTGATCAAATAGCTGGTGGCTGAACATTGATTGATTGGACGTTTGATTTGGGGATTGATTAGTTTCATGCAGTTAATGTGAAACAGTAGGTGACTTAAAAAGCTCTTAGTAGCCAGCAACCTCAGGAATCATAAATCATTAGATTTCCCAGTGATTGGATGGTTTGGTTTTTCCTTAAATTTTCCCCTTCATTCCTTCCTCTGGTTCCCCTCATAACTCCTGAGGTCTCACAGTGTGGAGTCAACTATCTGTCCAATCCACTTAGAGTTTATTAAGGACACACACACACCCCAGTGTGAGTTAACCCTCATTACTGGAGCTTGATTTGTAGTGGTCAGGTGTTTACCGTTAAGGTCATTGGTAAGAAGATGTGCAGAAAAGTGAGAGGATTCATTTAAATTCGTTTTAGTTTTATAAACAAGACTGGGTTGATAAAAGTCATGCTTTTCACAAATGGATTCTGATCTGTTGTTTTCAATAAACACAGTAACAGGTGATATATCTCTACAGATTTCCCAAGATCATTGATTGGGGAAATAATTCAGTTCTCTTACAGAAGCCAGTCTTAAAGGATTGTTTTGGGTTCAATAGGCTCTTTTAATAGCATCTGTCATGCTGTCAATTACTTTAGAAAACAATGTTTTCCATGTAGGGCAATACATGGCAAATGCTAAAAAACACAGCATTTCTTATTGTACACAGTACTACTGTGATGAAGTTGCTTACTAACCTTGTCTGTGCCAAAGTCAAGTTTTATTCAATGAAAATTGTCACATTTTCGTCATGCTGTATAATGGTTAAACTATTTAAAAAAATAATAAATATTTTTGTTTTTGCTCAGATTTGTAAACGCAATGATTGTTGTCATTTGAGAAAATTATTTTTATATTTTAGGTATTGCATTTTCACTTATAAGCACAATAACAGAATGTGTTACCTCTGTGTTAAATGTGTACAGATTTACAGGCTATTTAATATTTAAATTAATATCAAAGACTTGCACTTTCTCTGTCTACATGAGAAATTAAAACTGGTAAAAACAAACAAAATATTATGACAGTAATATTCCTAATTGTAATTCCAATAATTCCAAATTGCAATAATGTTTCTCTATTGAAACAACAGCGGTTGAGTAAGTGTATTTATTCAGCAACTACAATTGCAAACAAAATTGTTGAGGTCTCATGACAGAGCACAGACTGACTGAATGACAATTTCATTTAAGCCAAACATCTCACATGGAGATCGCCAAACTTTAGCTAATGCCGAGTTCACACTGCACGATTTTCAAACTCGTCGGATCGCCGTTGTTTTGACACTGCGTGACTATCTGGGGTAGCATCGGGCTAATATCGTGCAGTGTGAACTCGGCATTACTTGTTTGTTGGTGTTTTCAGATCATCGTTGGCATTTCCGTAATGAAGAGTGCACGTGTGCACATGGTTGCCAGATTGCAAAAATTAAGCAAAACACAGGGCAGAAAATGTATCCTTTGTCATTTTGCCTTTATTCAATTGTAAGCTTGCATAGTAAAGGCACGTACAGAAGTCCGCAGTAATATTTTAGATCTAAATAAAAAGAGATTTTTGTATAGTTTTTATTTTTTCTAATAATTTTTAGGCTCATCCTTTAAAGGTGGGGTAAATGATTTCTGGTAGCCAATGTTGATATTTCAAATCACCAAAACAAACACGGCCCTACCCCAAAAGGGTCACGCCCCTATTTTGATAGCTCCGCCCCACACATACATATGCAACCCAGGCAACGATTAGTTCTGTGAAACAAAGCAAAACCAATGTTACACCATGTCTACACCGGACGCGGGCGGTGCGGTGCGGCGCGACAAAATACTATAGAACTCATTATAATCAGTGATGCTGTCTACACTGGATGCGGCGCTGCAC
>NW_015554063.1:345652-346161 GCF_001515605.1 Sinocyclocheilus anshuiensis
GACGTATTGACAAATTTCAAATGATTTTCAACGGTCGCTTTGTCCAGCTGTTGCGGCGCGGCGCGAGACACGGTGTTACTCCCCTATCGAGAAGAAACAAAGCAATTCGGCGTCAGATTCGCAGGCCTTCCGCTCCTTGAGGTCTCCAGCACTCGAAAGCTGATCCGATATTTACACGGGTCCTACTTCTTGCCTTATCGTAAGCTGCCTTTTGTTCCGCAGACGTTTTCTTTTGTTTTTTATCCGCCATCTCTATATTTCTGTCGCTCGGCTCGGCTAATGTCCGTCCTGTGCACTAAGCGCTCTCTCCTCCGCATGTAGACACGCCCCTTACTGCTGATTGGAAGTTTGTTTTGGTACTCGGCCCGACTCAGTTTTCTATAGCGTTTTTGAAAAAATACATACCCCACCTTTAACCTCAACGATATTGCATGTTGATATACAGGTGCATCTCAATAAATTAGAATGTCGTGGAAAAGTTCATTTATTTCAGTAATTCAACTCAAATT
>NW_015554063.1:346224-346540 GCF_001515605.1 Sinocyclocheilus anshuiensis
CACAATTTGAGTTGAATTACTGAAATAAATGAACTTTTCCACGACATTCTAATTTATTGAGATGCACCTGTAGTCACATTTATCGTTTATTGACCTTATTGTCGTCTCTTTTTTGTCATGGGAGAAAAGCTTGTCAATGAAAATGTTTTGTCACAATTTTCGTTAAAGGAGTCATATGACGTTGCTAAAAAGAACATTATGTTGTGTATTTACACACGGCGGGCTTGAGAATGTTGTGGCCGGTGGGCATGCGGCAACCACATGTGACGACACCGGGCTGGACTCCGCTTCGTCCACGGTGAAAGCCAATCCGGCG
>NW_015554063.1:346758-347085 GCF_001515605.1 Sinocyclocheilus anshuiensis
GTGCATTGTGATTGGCTGAATACCTCAAGCGTGTGATGGAAATGTTACGCCCCTTACCATACTGTGATGCAGTGTACTGGTGTGATGAGACAACACCAATAAATCCCATTACAAACGAGGCATTTGCATCCAGTGGGGACATAATTACTGATTATAATGACTTATACTTATGCAAATCTTCCCACACTGTGATGTAGACGTGGGGGCGTGTTCAAACGAGGCGTTTTAGGAGGGTGTGGACAAGTCTTAATTTTTATAAAGAATATCTCTTTGGGTTTGAGACTTTAGTCTTTGCAACTTTAGGGATCTTATCTATTCACGAACAGC
>NW_015554063.1:347124-350237 GCF_001515605.1 Sinocyclocheilus anshuiensis
TATCTATGCACGAACAGCTTGTAACACTCCAAAGAGAAAGGAAAATGTTAAATTGCATCATATGACCCCTTTAACGAAATTAACACTACTTAGAACTTTGGTTAGCATTCTGGCAATGTTCTCTCAAAGTTATTTGGGCTTTAATAACGTTCTCAAAATTTTAGTTGGACGTTTGTCTTAACATTTTTTAAATGTTACCAACTAATTTCAGGTGGTTTTGAGAACATTAAAAAGTAAAAATTTCATGATGTTTGCAAAATAATAAAATGGAACTTCTCTTAATCTTGTGTTTAACATTCACATAACCAATAAATGTTATTTAAACATTTAAAAAACTGCATGTTTTGAATGTGCAGAGAATATTCAGAAATATTAGTTTTCAAAATGTAATGGTAATGTTAGCAAAACATTCTTGGAGCATATTATTGTTGAATAGTTCGACTTGAGCAAAATCTACTGACAGGAATTACCAATCAATCATTAGAATTATCAATAATGCATAACGACAAAACACACATTAATGTATGAAAGAATTAAAATAAGTGTTTAAAGCTGCACATTTCTACTCTGGTGGTTTCAGGGTGATCGTTTAAATCGCTTTGATAAAAGCATCTTCTCAGTGACTGCTTATTAATTTATTAAGCTGGTGAATGTTTTCTCCACACTCCAGCATTGCCTGATTCAAAAGATTTTGCATCAGTAATGTGATGTCATCAGTGACTGCGGTTAGCAGGTATTGCTGTAGTATTACCTCATTAAACTCATGCCTGAATCAAACGGCAGACTTGCAAAACCCTTGTGCATGACTCACCAAGAAACGTTTGATTTATCAGGTGAGATGCTTGATGACATCTAGGGCTTTAAGTGTTTTATATTATGGAGTGTTCCTATTCTTTCTCACATACAAATTGTCATTAATCCAAATGCATGTAAATGCATTGCAGCATTCAGCCTGGAATGCTTTCTGAGTGCTGGCCTTGTGCTGAGAGCAGCTTGGGGGACCAGGACTGTGAGTAAGCAAACAGAGCCTGTTCCATATTTTTATGTGCCGTTTATTTAGGGCTGTCAACAGTCTGTCATTCTGACATCCGCATTCAAGGGAAGGAGAATAAATTAAACGGGAGATATGCCTGAAAAGGTTCAATGTTTGTGGAAGTAACTGTGTCAGAGGCACATTGATTTTTGTGTGGAGGTGTGACTGTGTTGAGTTTGTGTTCAATTATAAAAATGCTATTATTTTTGGACTTTTTAACATGATGATTTCTGTCAGAGCAAATGACACTTGACATTTCTTGCAATGCTGAACAGCAGATGTTGAATTTTTGTATGATTTCCTGCAAGCATTAATCAGTGCATCCACTTCAGAGTGTCTTTGAAATCATTATTCATAAACCCACAAAACAAGTCTGTAAGGACAAAACTTTGTGTACAGCCGGATTTGTTTTCTTCTGTTATTGTTAATAAAGACAAATAATACCAGCTTAATTTTATGTAAATTCTAAAAGCAATAAAATAAGTTTCATTTATGCACAGAAAAAAATAAAGAAAATAAACTAGAAATAAATGTTAAAACATTTTAAATAATTTCAACTTTTTACATTTAAAAAGCACACTAAAAAAGCCAGAAAAAAATAGGTTCTAATGTACTGTGT
Source organism: Sinocyclocheilus anshuiensis (assembly GCF_001515605.1). Classification (NCBI taxonomy): domain Eukaryota; kingdom Metazoa; phylum Chordata; class Actinopteri; order Cypriniformes; family Cyprinidae; genus Sinocyclocheilus; species Sinocyclocheilus anshuiensis. The sequence continues at coordinate 348,777 of NW_015554063.1, forward strand.
TAATATAAAGCAATTTTTTTTTTTAATTCAAAAGTGTTTTCAATGTATTGTATTGCGTTGTGTATTAGGGTTAAAGGAAACTAGGAGATAATAACTAGTACCTCAGTTTTTCTACAATTTCTTTTCATACAGTGCAATTAATCAATGAAAAAATGAAGAGTTCATTTGCAAAAACAGATAACTCCGCTTTTAACAGTTTTCAAAAATCATGTTTTTTCATTGCGCATTCCAATTAATCTCAATCAAACTGCAGTCAGGTTATTTTGATTAGGTAAAAAAATAACTAACAAATACAGCTAACTAACATAATAAAACACAATAAAATCATGATAACATAATAAAAAAAAAACATGATTTTTCAAAATAAAAAAATGTAGTTATCTGTTTTTGCAAATAAACTCTTCAAATGTAATTGCATTATATTATATAATAAATATATAATATATATAATAAAATGTATTTCATGTATCTATGCTAAGAAAAGCTCACAAATAAAGATGAAACGTTTTTGAAGCAGTTGTTTTTTTTCACCTTTTTAAGTAATTTACACAAACCCAATAAATTGATAGCTAGTTAAACTCAATTATTAATAATTATTAATATTTAATACAAAGCAACAGCAAGACTGTGCCATAGTTTTTGTACTGAATAATATGAGCGTATCGTAATGGAAAATATGAAAATGTATTCACCCAATTCAACAGGCTGCTGAAAGTAGGCACACATCATTGTTTCTGTGTTTCCTCTCGTCTCTCATAAGGAGAAATCTCTGTCTGATTTATCCTTCCTGAAACAGACAGTGACACTTATATCATCTGTCTTATTGCTATGGTCCCTGCAGGAGCAGAAACATAAACACAGCGAGGCAGGAGACGGCTGCATACACCTCTGCCTGCGGTGAACAGCACTGTCAGCTTCAGGAAATGTTCTCGAGAATTCTGGTGAGCTCTACTCTCAAGGGTAAATCTCAAGGGGCTTTTAGGCTAATGTTCATGGATGACTGAAAATAGGACTTTTTTTCAATAATAAACTTTAGGAAGTGTTGGGAACATTTGTATAAGGTCATCATCAGCTAGTTGTAGGTGACATGTTTATAGACTGAAGTAACCCCAGGTCGTGTGAAGCTGTTTATATGTGCTTAAACTCATTCTCATGAGAGTGTAGACAGCTTGTACTCTTAACTGCTGGAGCTTCAGTTCTCATCTGGCACCCTTTACCTATTTTCCATTCCAAGACTGAAGACTCATGACCTACTAGTGTCTTCTCACTGCCCTATTAGTCAAAACGCCACTCACATATAAACGGCCTGTCATTTAGCATTACCACAAACTCACTCACAGTGGATGGGAGGTCTTGATTATTATCCAGATAGCTGGACACAGCAGTGTTGTTATGGTTAACTAAAACTATTTTGTTATTTGAAATAAAGTTGAAATAAAACGAAATATAAAAATTCGATGA
>NW_015554063.1:350741-352904 GCF_001515605.1 Sinocyclocheilus anshuiensis
GCGAACCTCGTGGAGGGCAAAGCAACTTCGCCCGACCATTACCCTCCAGACAGCCACCTACAGGTAGGCCTTTAAAATATATATATAAATAAATATTTTTTATATATATATATATATATATATATATATATTAGATTACAAAAAACTTAATGTAAATAAAAATTAGAAGTGTTTCCTCCAGGTAAACAACTGAAATTGAAGTTGAAGTGCGAATATTTCATAAACTAAATTTGAGATCAAAATAAAAGATAGCTATATATATATATATAAAAAAAAAATAAAAAAAATAACTAAGACTAAACTAAAAAACTAAAATGACAAAAACATACAATTACTAAAATATAAAGTAAATTGAAACTGAAAACTGACAATATATATTTAAACAATCTAAATATTAATAAAACTAATATAAAACTAATTAAAATATAAAAAAAATTATATCATAGTATATTAATACTACCACAACACTGCAGGAGACAAGTGGACATTTGATTCACCAGTTCTTACCACATAAGCAGATAGGTGAACCAATATAAACAAGTAGATTAAAGTCAGTATAATTATTTATTAATATTGGTATTTACACAGACAATCACAAATGAGTACTGTTTTGGCCGCGGAAGCATGGTAGTAGGCTTTGTTTTGAACGCACTTCATTCCATGAAATGCTTATTCTTTCTTCTCATTTATTCATGTAAATAATTGACCAACAAAAAACATTAAAATTAAGATACAAATTATACCAAACGAAACTCGTTCGAAAAAAGGGATTCTACAAACAAAAACGTATGAAGTGGTCAAAAAATTGTCTGACCCACTTCCTTTCTTCCGGTGTACTGCCATCCAATTTACCACGCCCTTATGACGTTTACAATTTTCTTAATTAGCAAATTGAACTAAACGAAACACAAACAAATAATATTTAAACATAAATAATATAAAAATAACAATACTTTCTTAAATGGCTACAAGAAGTACTAACATCATATTGGTAATTATTTAAGCAACTCAAAAGCAGACATGCATGTATGAATTGTTTTTAGTGGTACTTCAGTCAATTTAAATAATCTTGCCTTATATGGTAAAATCCTATGCATCAAGCATTATAGCCCAAAAAACATATGTAGTCACTACTGACAATTTCAGAACCAAGTTTTTAGGTTTTAGAAAGCTAGGATCCAGTTGAGAGTGTCTTCTTCACAAATTCATTTTCACCAAAATCACCTCATTTGAGCTTAATTGAAGGTTAGTTGCACAATGATTTAAATGTGGATATGAATGTAATTTTAAAAGAAAGTTTTACATTCTTAAATTTAAAACATTTAATAAAATGAAATCATAATTTAATAAATATTTCAATCATCAAATTACACTGATTTCTTTACAATTTTGTTTTAAAAATGTATTGTCACTTCAAAAATGAAGACATTTTATCATCGCATGCATGCAGCAAATGATGTAGGATGAAGTTTTCCTTTAGCCGCTGAATTTCAAATGAGGAATCTGATCCTAGATTAGCACTTATGGACAGCCTTACCCTGGAGCAGCAATCAGAATTCCCTTCAGCTTCTATATTCATATATACACACATCATGCCCGCCAGAAGAAGGCTAAGCTTTCCCCAGCCTTACATGTGCTGTGCTTATGCCAGTTGACCAAACAAGGAAGACTCCTGCACCCTTTTCTCGTCCATCACTGGAACATGCACATAAACAATAGCTGTTTTTTAACACAAGTGCATGCCAGAGCCCACTTAATGCATGTACTAAGTCACATTTGAGCCACATGTACTGAACCTGTTGTGCCTGTTGTCTCATACAGCTCTAGTGAGTTGCATTTTCTCTCATCCATGATGCTTTAAAGATGATGCTGATTTTATTTTTAATGTATACTATAGCTGGCCCTTGTATAAAGAAGTGTCATGTTTTTATAGACCAGAACCAGTGTTGGGGGTAACGCATTACAAGTAACGCGAGTTACATAATCAGATTACTTTTTTTCAAGTAACTAGTAAAGTAATGCATTACTTTTTAATTTACAATAAAATATCTGAGTTACTTTTTCAAATAAAGAGTTACTTTGTTTTCCCATGTACTGACTGACAGCTCTCCTGTCCCCATGTTGAGAGAAATCAGGAGTAAGTGCAGAGGCGCTGTGTGAACA